>NW_026943820.1:28963405-29178405 GCF_035594765.1 Anolis carolinensis | reverse complement strand
TCTAGTATGAACTTTATACACGTGTGTCATTTTTTTTATTATTGACAAGGAGAAAGAGAGAGAAAGAAAGATCCAGCTGCTCTGGGTTCTAGTCCGAACTTCCCCGGAGTCCGGCCAGGGATGGAGCCCTTGTGTCCAGAGAGAGAGATCTTGCAGAGAGATCCATTCTGGGTCTGAGTGCCAATTTCATACACGTCTGTATTACTGATAATAGAGGGAGTGGAAGAATGTAAGAGAAAGGAAGAAAGAACTGCTCTGGGTTCTAGTATGAACTTTATACACGTGTGTCATTTTTTTTATTATTGACAAGGAGAAAGAGAGAGAAAGAAAGATCCAGCTGCTCTGGGTTCTAGTCCGAACTTCCCCGGAGTCCGGCCAGGGATGGAGCCCTTGTGTCCAGAGAGAGAGATCTTGCAGAGAGATCCATTCTGGGTCTGAGTGCCAATTTCATACACGTCTGTATTACTGATAATAGAGGGAGTGGAAGAATGTAAGAGAAAGGAAGAAAGAACTGCTCTGGGTTCTAGTATGAACTTTATACACGTGTGTCATTTTTTTTATTATTGACAAGGAGAAAGAGAGAGAAAGAAAGATCCAGCTGCTCTGGGTTCTAGTCCGAACTTCCCCGGAGTCCGGCCAGGGATGGAGCCCTTGTGTCCAGAGAGAGAGATCTTGCAGAGAGATCCATTCTGGGTCTGAGTGCCAATTTCATACACGTCTGTATTACTGATAATAGAGGGAGTGGAAGAATGTAAGAGAAAGGAAGAAAGAACTGCTCTGGGTTCTAGTATGAACTTTATACACGTGTGTCATTATTTATTATTGACAAGGAGAAAGAGAGAGAAAGAAAGATCCAGCTGCTCTGGGTTCTAGTCCGAACTTCCCCGGAGTCCGGCCAGGGATGGAGCCCTTGTGTCCAGAGAGAGAGATCTTGCAGAGAGATCCATTCTGGGTCTGAGTGCCAATTTCATACACGTCTGTATTACTGATAATAGAGGGAGTGGAAGAATGTAAGAGAAAGGAAGAAAGAACTGCTCTGGGTTCTAGTATGAACTTTATACACGTGTGTCATTTTTTTTATTATTGACAAGGAGAAAGAGAGAGAAAGAAAGATCCAGCTGCTCTGGGTTCTAGTCCGAACTTCCCCGGAGTCCGGCCAGGGATGGAGCCCTTGTGTCCAGAGAGAGAGATCTTGCAGAGAGATCCATTCTGGGTCTGAGTGCCAATTTCATACACGTCTGTATTACTGATAATAGAGGGAGTGGAAGAATGTAAGAGAAAGGAAGAAAGAACTGCTCTGGGTTCTAGTATGAACTTTATACACGTGTGTCATTATTTATTATTGACAAGGAGAAAGAGAGAGAAAGAAAGATCCAGCTGCTCTGGGTTCTAGTCCGAACTTCCCCGGAGTCCGGCCAGGGATGGAGCCCTTGTGTCCAGAGAGAGAGATCTTGCAGAGAGATCCATTCTGGGTCTGAGTGCCAATTTCATACACGTCTGTATTACTGATAATAGAGGGAGTGGAAGAATGTAAGAGAAAGGAAGAAAGAACTGCTCTGGGTTCTAGTATGAACTTTATACACGTGTGTCATTATTTATTATTGACAAGGAGAAAGAGAGAGAAAGAAAGATCCAGCTGCTCTGGGTTCTAGTCCGAACTTCCCCGGAGTCCGGCCAGGGATGGAGCCCTTGTGTCCAGAGAGAGAGATCTTGCAGAGAGATCCATTCTGGGTCCGAGTGCCAATTTCATACACGTCTGTATTACTGATAATAGAGGGAGTGGAAGAATGTAAGAGAAAGGAAGAAAGAACTGCTCTGGGTTCTAGTATGAACTTTATACACGTGTGTCATTATTTATTATTGACAAGGAGAAAGAGAGAGAAAGAAAGATCCAGCTGCTCTGGGTTCTAGTCCGAACTTCCCCGGAGTCCGGCCAGGGATGGAGCCCTTGTGTCCAGAGAGAGAGATCTTGCAGAGAGATCCATTCTGGGTCTGAGTGCCAATTTCATACACGTCTGTATTACTGATAATAGAGGGAGTGGAAGAATGTAAGAGAAAGGAAGAAAGAACTGCTCTGGGTTCTAGTATGAACTTTATACACGTGTGTCATTTTTTTTATTATTGACAAGGAGAAAGAGAGAGAAAGAAAGATCCAGCTGCTCTGGGTTCTAGTCCGAACTTCCCCGGAGTCCGGCCAGGGATGGAGCCCTTGTGTCCAGAGAGAGAGATCTTGCAGAGAGATCCATTCTGGGTCTGAGTGCCAATTTCATACACGTCTGTATTACTGATAATAGAGGGAGTGGAAGAATGTAAGAGAAAGGAAGAAAGAACTGCTCTGGGTTCTAGTATGAACTTTATACACGTGTGTCATTATTTATTATTGACAAGGAGAAAGAGAGAGAAAGAAAGATCCAGCTGCTCTGGGTTCTAGTCCGAACTTCCCCGGAGTCCGGCCAGGGATGGAGCCCTTGTGTCCAGAGAGAGAGATCTTGCAGAGAGATCCATTCTGGGTCTGAGTGCCAATTTCATACACGTCTGTATTACTGATAATAGAGGGAGTGGAAGAATGTAAGAGAAAGGAAGAAAGAACTGCTCTGGGTTCTAGTATGAACTTTATACACGTGTGTCATTATTTATTATTGACAAGGAGAAAGAGAGAGAAAGAAAGATCCAGCTGCTCTGGGTTCTAGTCCGAACTTCCCCGGAGTCCGGCCAGGGATGGAGCCCTTGTGTCCAGAGAGAGAGATCTTGCAGAGAGATCCATTCTGGGTCCGAGTGCCAATTTCATACACGTCTGTATTACTGATAATAGAGGGAGTGGAAGAATGTAAGAGAAAGGAAGAAAGAACTGCTCTGGGTTCTAGTGTGAACTTGACATAGGCATGTCATTATTTATTATTGACAAGGAGAAAGAGAGAGAGGAAGACCAACCTGCTCTGGTTTCTAGTGTGAACTTTGCATAGGTGTGTCATTATTTATTATTGAGAAGAAGAAAGAGAGGGAGAAAGAAAAACCGACCTGCTCTAGATTTTAGTGTGAACTTTATATAGATGTGTCATTATTTATTATTGACAGCTCCTGTGTGGAATGGCGTGAGTGCAAGAGAGAGGAAGGAAGGAAGATTGAGCTGCTCTGGGTTCTAGTGTGAACTTGATAGAGGTGTCTCATTATTTACTATTAACAAGGAGAACGAGAGAGAGAGACCGACCTGCTCTGGGTTCTAGTGTGAACTTTACATAGGTGTCTCATTATTTATTATTGACAACTTCTGTATAGAGTGGTGTGAGTGCAAGAAACAGGAAGGAAGGAAGATCCAGCTGCTCTGGGTTCTAGTGTGAACTTGATAGAGGTGTGTCCATTATTATTGACAACCAGAAAGAGGAAGACAGACTTGCTCTGGGTTCTAGTGTGACTTTTATATAGAAATGCCATTATTTATTATTGACAACTAGAAAGAGAGGAAGAGCAAGACAGTCCTGCTCTGGATTCTAGTGTGAACTTTACATGGGTGTGTCATTATTAATATTATTGTCAACTCCTGCATGGAATGGTGTGTGTGTGTGAGAGGAAGACAAGACATGCTCTGGGTTCTAGTGTGAACTTTATATAGAAATGCCATTTATTATTGACAACAAGAAAGAGAGGGAGAGGGAGACAGTCCTGCTCTGGATTCTAGTGTGAACTTTATATAGGTGTGTCATTGTTTATTATTGATAAGTCCTGTCTGGAATGGTGTGAGTGCAAAAGAGAGAAAAGAAGAAAGAGAGAGAACAAGAGGGAAAGAAAGACCGATCCGCTCTGGACTCTAGTGTGAACTTTATGCCGGTCTGTCATTACTGATTATTGACGGCTCCTGTATGGAATGGTGTGAGTGTAAGAGAGAGATAGGAAGGAAGAAAGACCAAAAATGCTCTGGGTTCTAGTGTGAACTTTATATATATATTTATTATTTATAATAAGTATTAGATGTCAGTATTATTATATGCCATTATTTATTATTGACAACTGCTGAATGGTGTGAGTGTAAGAGAGAGAGAAAAAGAGAGAAAGAAGAAAAGAAAGCCTGAGTTGCTCTGGGTTCTAGTGTGAACTTTATAATAATAATAATGAATATAATAATAATTATAATGAATAATAATGCATGTATTATTGATAACTCTTATATGTATGGAATGGTGTGAGAGAAGAAGAAAGAGAGAGAACAAGAGGGAAAGAAAGACCGACCCGCTCTGGGCTCTAGTGTGAACTTTATGCCGGTCTGTCATTACTGATTATTGACAGCTCCGGTATGGAATGGTGTGAGTGTAAGAGAGAGATAGGAAGGAAGGAAGACCAAAATGTTCTGGGTTCTAGTGTGAACTTGATAAAGGTGTGTCATTGGGCTCGGGCTGTGGCGCAGGCTGGAGAGCAAGCCAGCTGTAACCAGCTGCAATGAATCACTCTGACCAGGAAGTCATGAGTTCGAGGCCCGCTCAGAGCCTATGTTTGTCTTGTCTTTGTTCTATGTTAAAAGGCATTGAATGTTTGCCTATATGTGTCATGTGATCCGCCCTGAGTCCCCTTCGGGTTGAGAGAGAAGGGCGGAATATAAATACTGTAAATAAATAAATAAATAAAATATTATTACACTATACAGTAAATACAGGACTGTATTTGTTCATTTATTTAAAGTATTTATATTCCACCCTTTTTCAGGGAAGATCACAGAACATGTATGTGCAGCAAACTTGCGATGCTGTTTATACACAGACCAGACAGACGATTGGCATGGATAGACGTATATAGGCTTTCCACAAGTATAATAATAATAATAATGTTAATTAATAATAGTAATAATAATTGTGATTTCTCTGTGAGCGAACCGATCCGGGTTCTAGTCCGAACTTTTCTCCCACTTTGGGGATAGAAAGCATCAGACGCCTTTCCTTGAGCTCCCTCTGAAAAAAGGATTGGGAGAGTGGGAGGAAATTCGGACTAGAACCCAAAGCGGATGGGCTGAGTTCGGACTGCAGCCCGGAGCGGACGGAGGAAAAACCCCAAAGACTTCTGATCCCAAGCAATATATAATATATATTGTATATTATATTATGCACACACACATATATAGATATAATATACATATAATATACATATAATCCAGATCATCAAATCAAATAATCCACATTTTGTGCTTTGAACACACACATATACAATAACATATTATTATATTATATACACTGCCATATAATCCAGTTCAAAGCATAGAGTCTGGATTTTATATGGCAGTGTACATGCAGTCTCATATAACCCAATTCAATTCAGTTCACCTGCATTCTGAAATGGGATTATCTGGCAGTGTAGACTCATGTAATCCAGTTCAGTTCATCTACATTCTCAAACTGGATTATATGGCAGTGTAGATCCAGCTTAAGATGCAGAACAATGGGTTCCAACTCTAAGGAGCTCAATGGATCCAAACTTTCAGAAGGACATTTTCAGTCCAAAAGACCTGGAGGGCCAAAGTTTGCCCATGGCTTGTCTAAATGCCCTCTGGGGATCCCTCCCGACTCTATCCTTGTATCCAAATCCCATCTTCAAAAGAGCATGCCACAACCAGTTGCTCGTTGCAAAAAAACCCCCAATCAAACCCAAATAGTTGTTATACATCGTGTTTACATTGTTTTGATTAATTGTTTTAATTACTGGCTGCTTGGTGCATTGATCCTGGCTGAGGATCCTGAATGGAGTTTCATTCACGCTTCCCATCGTGGCCTCCCTCTTCCAGTCTCATGTTGTGACCGAATGCACTTGGGCGCATCTACGAGGGTTGAATGAAAAGTCTTGCCTCCACCTTCATAATTCCTTAAACAGATGGCAGTCCTGGTCTGCGGCAGGTCCTGGCTTGTTCAATAGACTCTTCTCTACAGTTAGTTCCATTTGGAGGGAAGCCTTAGCATTGGACGGTTGTGTTGTTAAAGTGTGAAGTATGGAACCCTGCGCAGACGGGAAAGCCTTAGCATTGAACGGTTGTGTTGTTAAAGTGTGAAGTATGGAACCCTGCGCAGACGGGGAAGCCTGAGCATTGAACGGTTGTGTTGTTAAAGTGTGAAGTATGGAACCCTGCGCAGACGGGGAAGCCTGAGCATTGAACGGTTGTGTTGTTAACGTACCAAGTATGGAACCCTGTGCAGACGGGGAAGCCTGAGCATTGAACGGTTGTGTTGTTAACGTACCAAGTATGGAACCCTGTGCAGACGGGGAAGCCTTAGCATTGAACGGTTGTGTTGTTAACGTACCAAGTATGGAACCCTGTGCAGACGGGGAAGCCTGAGCATTGAACGGTTGTGTTGTTAACGTACCAAGTATGGAACCCTGTGCAGACGGGGAAGCCTGAGCATTGAACGGTTGTGTTGTTAACGTACCAAGTATGGAACCCTGTGCAGACGGGGAAGCCTGAGCATTGAACGGTTGTGTTGTTAACGTACCAAGTATGGAACCCTGTGCAGACGGGGAAGCCTGAGCATTGAACGGTTGTGTTGTTAACGTACCAAGTATGGAACCCTGTGCAGACGGGGAAGCCTGAGCATTGAACGGTTGTGTTGTCAAAGTGCGAAGTATGGAACCCTGTGCAGACGGTCGGTCAATGCAACTCAAGCAACGTGCAGCCATGGAATTCTTGACCGCAGAAGGTGTCACCCCAAAGGAGATCCATCAGAGAATGCAAGATGTTTGTTGTGATTGTGTTGATGTGAGTCCTGTGCGTCACTGGGCGAATGAGTTTAAAGATGTTGAGGTGGGAACATCTGAAGAGTTGGACGTCCCGTGACAGCAACGACCAGGTTTCACAAGCAAAAGGTTGACAGATTGATTCAGGACGATCGTTGTCTCACTCAGAGAGAAATTTCAAGCATTATGGGCATTTCACAAGAACGTGTGGGTCACATTATTGCTTGGCTTGGCTATCGGAAGATCTGTGCACGATGGGTCCTGCGAGACGCCGGTTGCGGGAACAGAGTGTTGACTTCTTCCGTGACGGCTTCAAAGGAGATCCATCAGAGAATGCAAGCTGTTTATGGTGATTATGTTGATGTGAGGACTGTGCATCATTGGACGAGTAAGTTTGAAGATGTTGAGGAGGGAACATCTGACTTGCGTGACAAACAAAGAGTTGGACGTCCCGTGACAGCAACCACCGAGTTTCACAAGCAAAAGGTGGACAGATTGACTCAGGATGATTGTCGTATCACTTGGAGAGAAATTTCAAGCATGATGGGCATTTCACAAGAACGTGTGGGTCACACTATTGCTTTGCTTGGGGCACTGTAATCCTTTCATGAAACTATTGGAAGATCTGTGCACGATGGGTCCTGTGAGACGCCGGTTGCGGAAACAGAGTGTCGACTTCTTCCGTGACGGCTTCAGAAAACTTGTTCAGCATTGGCAGAAATGTATCCCATTGTCTGGTGATGATGTGGAAAAGTGAATAGTGGTCGTTAAAGGATTATTTCTGCGTTTGGTTTATTAAACTATTCCACGAAGGTGGAGGCATTACTTTTCATTCAAGCCTTGTATATGTGTTTGGGGTCCTGGGAGCCTGTGGTTTGCTTTCCGTCTCTTTTCTTCCCGAGGTGCCCAGCTGGTGACCCCGGCCAAGCTCTCCCAAATTGGACCCGTCCCGGCCAAATCCCCCGGTTATTTATTGGCGCCGCTGCCGTTTGATGAAAGGATCTCATTTTTGCGGAACAAGCGCCTTCTCATCAATTCCCGGCGTGTCCGGGGGATTTGCTCTCGATCCCGAGCGGAGGCCTTGAAAAGCGCTCTGTGCTGGAGAATAAGCTCCTTTGAATTCATGGGCCTCCAAATTAAACTGGCCTGACACCTGCTACCTACATCGGGAGGGTGATTGCCCAAGGAGACGGATGGGCCGAAAAGACAGAGATAGATGTCTATATACACATACATACCGTATATACTCGAGTATAAGCCAACGCGAATGTAAGCCGAGGTACCTAATTTTACCACAAACAAACTGGGAAAACATTGACTCAAGTATAAGCCGAGAGCAGTAAATTTCAGAAATAAAAACAGATACACAACATATCCAACACATTTTTGTAGTCAATGTTTTCAATACATCATGATATTTTGGTGCTAAATTCGTAAATACAGTAGGGTCTCACTTATCCAAGCTAAACTGGCCGGCAGAAGCTTGGATAAGCAAATATCTTGGATAATAAGGAGGGATTAAGGAAAAGCTTATTAAACATCAAATTAGGTTATGATTTTACAAATGAAGCACCAAAACATCATGTTAGACAACAAATTTGGCAGAAAAAGTAGTTCAATATGCAGTAATGCTATGTAGAAATTACTGTATTTACGAATTTAGCACCAAAATATCACGATATATTGAAAACATTGACTACAAAAATGCGTTGGATAATCCAGAATGTTGGATAAGTGAGGCTTGGATAAGTGAGACTGTACTGTATCTATATACACATACAAACCGTATATACTCGAGTATAAGCCGACCCGAATGTAAGCCAAGGTACCTAATTTTACCGCAAAACAAACAAACAAACTGGAAAACTTTGATTCAAGCCGAGAGTGGTAAATTTCAGAAATAAAAAAAGATACTAGTAAAATTACATGAATTGAGACCTCAATAGTTTGAATGTTTTTGAATATTTACATCAAGCTCTAATTTAAGACTGTCCAACTCTGATTATTCTCATCTTCTTCAATGTCAATGTGCTTATGTATCCTTTCAATCATAATAAAAATAATGCATGTAATAACAATAATATCAGAGCAAAATAATAAATGTATTAATAATAAAACATACGATAAAATAAATGTAATAATAATAATAAGAATAATAGAGTATAATACTAAAGGTAATACAGTAGAGTCTCACTTATCCAACACTCACTTATCCAACGTTCTATTTGAAAAGGGCCTTCTTTGTTTTTGTATTTAATATCACTTTGGTCCTATGTTATGCTATTTACAAACAAACTCAGTCTTTGCTTTTGTTTTGTTTTTTAATGAATGCTCCCATTAGGAAATGTATAAGGATATTAGTGGACTACAATTCCCAAAAATCTTGGCTCAGGCCTCCGAAAACTCACCCCAGTATTCCCAGTTGGCCATGTTGGGTTTGTGTGCCAAGTTTCGTCCAGATCCGTCACTCGTTGGGTTCAGTGTTCTCTGAATACGGGTGAACTATAACTCTCTGATGCCAAGGTCAATCACCCCAAATTGGCAGCGCTGGGTCTGTGTGCTAAGCTTGGTCCAGATTTGTCATTGGTTGGGTTCAGAAGGATCACGGAATACAGGTGAACTATAACTCCCAGAGATAAAGATGTAGTTTGTAGATTGTTTTATATGAATTGTTGTTTTTACATTATTTTTAGGCATTGAATTTTCGCCATTTCCTGTAAGCCGCTTTGAGTCTCCTCGGAGAGAAAGGCGGGGTAAAAGTGATGTAAATAAATAAATAAATAAATAAAGATCAATCACTTCTAAAGTCCACCAATTTTCCCAGTAGGCTATGTTGAATGTGTAGATTTGAAATTTTCAAACAGAGGCTGGACAGCCATCTGTCAAGACTGCTTTGATTGTGCTTTGTTCCCCTGAATTTCAGAATAGGGTTGGACTGGATGGCCTTTGGAGGTCTCTTCCAGTTCTGTAATTTGTTCGACTTTGATTGACGCAGAATACAGCTCGGAGGTGGTGAGTGTGATTCTGTCCTAGGCTTTGTAGGGAGCTCTCCAAGGTCCTTTTCTTCGACAGATCCGTCTTTCGTATTCTGTATTTTGATGGGAGTTCTATCTCAGCGGCTGAATCCTCTGCTCAAAAATAGACTTGGCACTTTGGAGAGGGCTCACAAATAAAATCTACAGCAGATTTCATTGTATCGTTGGCACGAGAACGGCAAAACCAGGCAATCCCAAAGGAAACACAGATCTGGAGGAAATACCAAGGCAACGTGGTACGACTTAGTTCTCCGTCAACAAAGGTGAGGTTCTCATAGACCTGCGTTTATTTCCAAGGTTGTCGGTTCCTTGCCATTGCAGCAACATGCAAATAGATATCGAAATGCACCGTTGCAACGCACATTGTGCAATGCATTTCGGTCTTCACAAACTCACCACTTTGCGCCACGGATACTAAGCTAATGCTCCACCTCCTTGAGGCAGGATCTTGTGCACTTTCATGGAAACCAAGGGTCGGATTCATGAGAGCTGTGAACTATAACTCCCAGAATCCCTTACTACCACCCACCTGGAGATTCACAGTTTCCAGCTTCAATGAAAAAATGGTGGTGCAAATGGGTTGCTGTGAGATTTTCGGGCTGTGTAGCCATGTTCCAGTAGCATTCTCTCCTGATGTTTCATCTGCATTTCTGTCTGCAGCAAATCATCACTTTCCCCATCTGTTATGAGACAACCAATTAGGAAATGACATTTATCACCCAGGAATAAAAAATCATGTTAGATACAGTTATATTATTATTATTAATATTAATATTACATTTATTTATACCAAGGGGACTCCATTGTTGGCCAACTTGAACACCACTGAATAGCCTTGCAGCTTCAAAGCCTGGCTGATTCATAGCTGGGGATTTCATTGTTACCCAACTTGAATATCATTGAATAGCCTTGCAGCTTCAAAGCCTGGCTGCTTCATACCTAAGGGACTCCATTGTTATCTCACTTGAATACCATTGAATAGCCTTGCAGCTTCAAAGCCTGGCTGCTTCATACCTAAGGGACTACATTGTTATCTCACTTGAATACCATTGAATAGCCTTGCAGCTTCAAAGCCTGGCTGATTCATACCTAGGGGACTCCATTGTTGGCCAACTTGAATACCATTGAATAGCCTTGCAGCTTCAAAGCCTGGCTGATTCATACCTAAGGGACTCCATTGTTATCTCACTTGAATGCCATTGAATAGCCTTGCAGCTTCAGGGCCTGGCTGCTTCATACCTAAGGGACTCCATTGTTATCTCACTTAAATACCATTGAATAGCTTTGCAGCTTCAAAGCCTGGCTGCTTTATAGCTAGGGAACTTCATTGTTGGCCAACTTGAACACCATTGAATAGCCTTGCAGCTTCAATGCCTGGCTGATTCATACTAGGGGACTCCATTGTTGGCCAACTTGACACCATTAAATAGCCTTGCACCTTCAAAGCCTGGCTAGTTCATACCTAGGGGAATACATTGTTGGCCAACTTGAACACCATTGAATAGCCTTGCAGCTTCAAAGCCTGGCTGATTCATAGCTGGGGATTCCATTGTTACCCAACTTGAATATCATTGAATAGCCTTGCAGCTTCAAAGCCTGGCTGATTCACACCTAGGGGACTCCATTGTTGGTCAACTTGAATCCCATTAAATAGCCTTGCAGCTTCAAAGCCTGGCTGCTTCATACCTAGGGGACTCCATTGTTGGTCAACTTGAATATCATTGAATAGCCTTGCAGCTTCAAAGCCTGGCTGATTCACACCTAGGGGACTCCATTGTTGGTCAACTTGAATATCATTGAATAGCCTTGCAGTTTCAAAGCCTGGCTGATTCACACCTAGGGGACTCCATTGTTGGCCAACTTGAATACCTTTGTATAGCCTTGCAGCTTCAAAGCCTGGCTGATTCAATTTGAATTCCATTGAATAGCCTTGCAGCTTCAAAGCCTATATTATCTGCTTAGAACTTGATTATACTATGATGCCCCTTCTACACAGCTGTATAAAATCCACAAAGAACTGGATTATAAATCAGTGTGGGCTCAAGATAATCCACTTCAAAGCAGATACTGTGGATTATCTGCCTTGGCATTCTGGGTTATATAGCTATATGGAAGGGCCTTGAGTCTACACTGCCATATAATCCAGTTCAAATCAGATGATCTGTATTTTATAGGCAGTGTGGAAAAGGCCTAATAGAACCCTGTCTGTCCCTCAGCGCTATTGTGTCTTTGGGGGGGGGGGGGTTGCTAGGAGATGAAGTGGGTGGGGCCTAAAGGGGGCAGGGCCTACCCTTCTGACCAGCAGCCAGGGTTGAAAACGGCTCTTCCTCGTCATCTAATTTTGACTTTATTTTTCTAGGTTTTTTTTTTGTTTTGTTTGAAAGACATAGATTGGATGACTATGTCTTTTGTGGGCAAATTTGGTGTGATTTGGTTCAGTGGTTTTGTTGTTTACTCAGTCCTACAAACGTACATTACATTTTTAATATATAGATAGATTGTATATAATAACAATTGTATATAATTCTTAGTGACAAAACGTATTGGAGCTTTGATTGCTAGGTAACAAGCTCCAACTTGGTCGCAGTAGATGTCATGCTTGGAACAATTAACCTCCTTCGATGCCATTGGGAAAAAAAAGATGCCTAATCGATATCCAGCCAATAACATCCGTCGGAATCACAAGGTATTACAGCCAAGGTAGAAATGAGTATTGGCACGGATCCGCACGCTGCGTTGCCTCTCTTCTTATGACTCGAGTGCCGGGGCCCCGGGGAGAAAGCAAACCTGAGACAGCTCTGTAACATAAGGTCAGGGCTTAATTATTTACGGGGCGACATCAATCAGCTTGTGGGGATGATTTATTTATACATCGCAGAGCGAAATGGTAGGCTCTGATTTGCCTCCACGCGTGCAAAGGCCATGCTGGCTCCGAACGCGCTTTCCTGACCTTTGCAAAGCTCTGTGTGGCTCGGTGCCAAGCGAGACGGAGGCGGCATCGGCGTCACTCTTTCTGCATAGAAGCCGCCTTGAGTAATGGCTCTGAACACTTGCGCATTGTGCGCATTTCTGCCTGGAAGGAGTAGTTCATTGCCGGGACAAATCCTTGCTTCTGGACCTTTGGCCCCTGACCCCGCAGCCATTGTGGACCAAACTGAAGAGGATTTGGGTTTTTTCCCAAGTGAGCAAGATTCAATTCCTTTCCTGTTGACATTTCCGTGCCAGAGCCAATTAGGGACGCCCTTGAGAAGGTGCCGGCTCTTCCCGGCTCTCCGGAGGGGTTACTGTTTGATAGAAGGGCTTTCTTGAAAACAGACCGCTCTCAAAGGCAAAGTTTACGAAGAAGTGTGAGATTAGCAGAGTGAGGCGATTGTGGCTGAACCCAGTTCTCTTGGGAAGAATTAGGGAGGCAGGCACCTGGCATGATGTTTTGGAGGCTCAGTTCTCTTGGGAAGTTTTGGGGAGTTTAACATCTGTTTTGGGGGAGCTATGAACTTCATTAAAAATTGTGCACTGAGAATCTTCTGTGCGGTGTCAACTTAACTTTTGACGAAGAAGCATCGTGGTCTCTTGTTCTTGATTTTCCAAGCGGCTTGACGGTGCGCTTACTCTGGAGTAGACCGGGTGTTGGTTTACCTTCTTGCCATGTTGGGACTGCGTTTCAGCTCCTGAACTTCCAGTTTGCCTTGCCTTGAATCCCTGTTTGGAACATTTCTCTAGAGGACTCTTCTTGCTCCTTGCTATTTTCCCCACTCAAAACTCAGACGGAGTTTGAGTGTGTTTCGGATTTGGATTTTTGAACTCTAATACCTGGAAGGTCAATTGCTACTTCTACCTTACTGCTTATTTTCATTTGGAACTTTAATTGCTTTAATAAAGATATTATATTGTTATTGGCTTCTGTGTTGGTTCCCAGTGTTTGCACCGCTTAGGAGTGTTACAGCTTCTCACACAAGATGCAATGCCAAATCTAGTCCCGGGTTTCTTTCCAGGTGTTTTTCCAAGGTCTCGAACTCACTCCCTGGCATAGATTTGACACTTTGCATCTACACACGGTTTGAATTTAATGTGGCGTGACACAGCTTTTAACTGCTGTGGCTGAAAGCTATGGAATCCTTGGAGGTGTCTTTGTTTCTGGCAAAGTCTTCTTTGGCGGCATCTACACTGTTGCAGTAATGCAGTTTGACATAACTTTGTTGCGCTCTAGCCTTGAGACTCCTTCTCACCCAGCGCCACAACGGAGTCCAGGAATACTAACTAGTGGTGTGCATTTGGATGGAATGGCTGTTCATTTTGTTTAGTTTCATTCGTTTTGGATCGGTTTTGTATTTGTCACCGTTTCCGAAAACACTTACGAAAAACGAAAATTTCACATACAAAAACTGAAAATTTTGCTTACGAAAAATGAAAATTTCGCTTACGAAAAATGAAAATTTCGCTTACAAAAAATGAAAATTTTGCTTACAAAAAACAAAAAATTCACTTATGAAAAAGGAATATTTTAAGACCCTTGGCGGCAATGGGGCCCTGCACTCGGTTTTTGGGCTAGAGGGGTGAAAATCGCCACACATGGAGGGCATTTCGTCCCCTTTTAGCCCACCATCTTTTAAAATGTTTGGGTCTTACCAAAAGTACTACTGTTATTAATATTAATATTATGATTAACACCCATTGGCACACATCAGCTGTCATGGGGAAGCAGACCTCTCTCAGACCCAGCTTAGGGTCCCAGAATAACTATTGTTATTAATATTAATATTATTAACACCCATTGGCACACATCAGCTGAAACGAGGAAGCAGACCTCTCTCAGACTCAGCTTAGGATCCCAGAGTAACTATTGTTATTATTATTACTATTATTATGAACACCCATTGGCACACATCAGCTGTCAAGGGGAAGCAGACCTCTCTCAGGCTCAGCTTAGGGTCCCAGAGTAACTATTGTTATTAATATTAATATTAATAACTCTCATTCGTACACATCAGATGTCACGGGGAAGCAGACCTCTCTCAGGCTCAGCTTAGGATCCCAGAATAATGTTTGTTATTAATATTAATATTATTAACACACATTGGTACACATCAGATGTCATGGGGAAGCAGACCTCTCTCAGACTCAGCTTAGGGTCCCAGAATAACTATTGTTATTAATATTAATATTATTATTAACACCCATTGGCACACATCAGATGTCACAGGGAAGCAGACCTCTCTCAGACCCAGCTTAGGGTCCCAGAATAACTATTGTTATTAATATTAATATTATTAACACCCATTGGCACACATCAGCTGAAACGAGGAAGCAGACCTCTCTCAGACTCAGCTTAGGATCCCAGAGTAACTATTGTTATTATTATTACTATTATTATGAACACCCATTGGCACACATCAGCTGTCAAGGGGAAGCAGACCTCTCTCAGGCTCAGCTTAGGGTCCCAGAGTAACTATTGTTATTAATATTAATATTAATAACTCTCATTCGTACACATCAGATGTCACGGGGAAGCAGACCTCTCTCAGGCTCAGCTTAGGGTCCCAGAATAATGTTTGTTATTAATATTAATATTATTAACACACATTGGTACACATCAGATGTCATGGGGAAGCAGACCTCTCTCAGACTCAGCTTAGGGTCCCAGAATAACTATTGTTATTAATATTAATATTATTATTAACACCCATTGGCACACATCAGATGTCACAGGGAAGCAGACCTCTCTCAGGCTCAGCTTAGGGTCCCAGAGTGACTATTGTTATTAATATTAATAATATTATTAACACCCATTGGCACACATCAGCTGTCATGGTGCCATTGGTGTGTCCTGGAAGCCAACTCTAGTGGATACCGGGGTCCCGTTGTATTCTGAACCTCAGTGCCTTTCCAAGGGCCTCGTGTGAAGGTCCAAGACCCGCTTTGTCTCCCTCCGAGATGCTCTCTTTTAGGATGGCTGCCGAGTGTAATTACCGCTCTGGATTCACCCGAGCGTCCTCCTCAGTCAGGCCGAAATGCGATGCGGATGGCATCTTATTTATTTCCTTGAGCTCTAGAAATGTCAAGATGAAATTAGCTGAGGGGGAGAAGGGGAAGCGGAGGGAGCCGGGGCAAAGAAGGCAGCCGAGGCCAGGAAAGAAGGGCACGGAAAAGGCTTCTTCTTCACGCCGCCTTCTCCCAGGCAGGAACAACTTTGGCGTCCACTTTGCTCCAAACATTTCTCCAGAAACGGGGTGGAAAGAGGCTCCAACTCTGGTCCGTTTTCCTTGGACAGCCTTTCTCGACTCCTTTCCAGAGAAATAATGGCAGCGGCAAGGTTCACTGTTTTGTTGAAGGCTTCCATGGGTTGCTCTGAGTTTTTTGCGCTGTATGCCCATGTTCCAGAAGCACTCTCTCCTGATGTTTCTCCTGCATCTGTGCTTAATGGCATCCTCAGAGGTTTGTTGGTAATAAGGCAAGCAGGCTATGAATGATGATGATGATGATGATGATGATGATGATGATAATAATAATAATAAATATTTGGGGCTATCTGTGAGCCGCTTTGAGTCTCCTTGTTGGAGAGAAAAGCGGGGTATAAATAAACATAATAATAGTAATAATAGTAATTATTATCTATCTATCTTTGAGTACTTCCTCATTCCTTTCCACGCTGCTGGACGATTATTATGGTGTTGTAAATTAGTTAAATCGGCCTCCCGCATAAGTGGTACCTCAATTTCCTCCTTGATAGATGCAACTATCTTTCAGGTTGCTTAGGTCAACAACGAACTGGGCTATTTTAATGGTTGGGCTCTCAATCCAACCTGGGCTGGCTTCGAACTCATGACCTACTAACCAGCTGCACCATATAGATTATATATTATATCATAATATATAATGTATTATTATCAGTAATAATAATAATAATCTATCTATCTTTCAATCTGTCTTTGAGCCGCTTTGAGTCTCCTTGTTGGAGAGAAAAGCGGGGTATAAATAAACATAATAATACACATAATAATAACAGTAATAATAATAAAAATCTATTTATGTTTGAGTCTGTCTTTGAGCCACTTTGAATCTCTTTGTTGGAGAAAAAAGTGGGGTATAAATAAATATAAGAAGAAGAATTTCCTAATAATTATATCTGTTTGACTGAACTACACTGGAGAGAAAAGCGGGGTCTAAATAAACATAATAATAGTAATAGTAATAATAATAATAATAATAATAGTTATATATCTATCTTTGAGTCTTTCTTTGAGTCACTTTGAGTCTCCTTGTTGGAGAGAAAAGCGGGGTCTAAATAAACATAATAATAGTAATAGTAGTAATAATAATAATAATAATAATAATAGTTATATATCTATCTATCTTTGAGTCTTTCTTTGAGCCACTTTGAGTCTCCTTGTTGGAGAGAAAAGCGGGGTCTAAATAAACATAATAATAGTAATAATAATAATAATAATAATAATAATAGTTATATATCTATCTATCTTTGAGTCTTTCTTTGAGCCACTTTGAGTCTCCTTGTTGGAGAAAAAAGTGGGGTATAAATAAATATAAGAAGAAGAATTTCCTAATAATTATATCTGTTTGACTGAACTACACTGGTACCTGGGAGCCCAATAGAGTCTCCTTCTCTGGAGGCTTTTAAACAAAAGCTGGCCATCTGTCGGGAGGGCTTGGATTGTGTCCTGCTTCCTGGCAGAATGGGGTTGGTCTAGATGACCTCTGTAAGCAGTCTCTTCCCACTTGGTGGGAAGTATAATGTAGTTCGAGGCAGCTAAACTGCATTATGAAACCACATCGGCCTATGTTTCTGTGGCTTCAAAAGGCTCAAACTTCTGATGTTCTCACCGTCAGGGAAAAAAAGAGGAGCGAGATCAGCTTGAATAGAACATTGTGTGTCTGTTTTGTTCTTCCCAAGATGGGGAGAGAAGCAGCACTTCCGCCCTGGTGACTAAGTCTCTCTCACACACACAAGGATATTATTCTTCTCCATTAGAACGGCTCACTTGCTTCATCCCTTCTCGCCTGTTCTCACCGAAAAGTGTGAAATTTCCCACTTTGGCTGCGAATGAGCCAAGAAATCTGCCACCTTGTGCATCATCCTCCCACCCAGAACGGCTATGAAGGAACTCGATCCCAACGCGTCTAGATATATCACACAACAACAACATCACCACACAGGCATGGACAACAAGAGGAAGTCATCGATGAACAGGAACGCGTCAATAAGAATTGCTAATCTCAAGAATAATAAAATTTGCATCAGAATCGTCCAGAAGGTGTGGAATTTTACAACCCCCTTGACATTGATTTGTGCCTAAGCAATGCAACGTTTGGTGGTCCCCATGGAGACTTCTTGTCCACAGCCTCATAGTATACGCTCAAAGTGAAGGGATTCCTCTTGTCCTTCGCTGAACGTAGCATTTCTTGGATTTTCTGCACAGACAGGGAAGCCTTAGCATTGAACGGCTATGTATTTATTAAGGTTTTATCCTGTATTTATTACGGTCTTACCTTTTATGTGTTTTTAATGTAATTTTTTATGCTGTATTGTTGTTTTAATTGATATATTGCATTACTGTTTTATCTGTTTTATATTGTGATTGTATTATGTTGCTTATATTTTGTCCTTATGTTGTTTGGGCCTCTGCCCCATGTAAGCCGCCCCGAGTCCCCACGGGGAGATGGTGGCAGGGTATAAATAAAGTTTCATTATTATTATTATTGTTAAAGTGTGAAGTATGGAACCCTGCACAGACGGGGAAGCATTAGCATTGGATGGTTGTGTTGTTAAAGTGTGAAGTATGGGACCCTGCGCAGACGGAGAAGCCTGAGCATTGAACGGTTGTGTTGTTAAAGTGTGAAGTATGGAACCCTGCGCAGACAGGGAAGCCTGAGCATTGGACGGTTGTGTTGTTAAAGTGCCAAGTAAGGAACCCTGCGCAGACTAAGAAGCCTTAGCATTAAACGGTTGTGTTGTTAAAGTCTGAAGTATGGAACCCTGTGCAGACAGGGAAGCCTTAGCATTGGACGGTTGTGTTGTTAAAGTGTGAAGTATGGGACCCTGCGCAGACAGGGAAGCCTGAGCATTGAACGGTTGTGTTGTTAAAGTGCAAAGTATGGAACCCTGCGCAGACAGGGAAGCCTGAGCATTGGACGGTTGTGTTGTTAAAGTGCGAAGTATGGAACCCTGCGCAGACGGAGAAGCCTTAGCATTGAACGGTTGTGTTGTTAAAGTGCGAAGTATGGAACCCTGCGGAGACGGGGAGCCTTAGAAATGTATCCAATGGTCTGGTGATTATGTGGAAAAGTGAATAGTATTCGTTAAAGATTTGTTAAAAATACTCCCATCCAAACCCAAGCAACGAAGGTGGAGGCATTACTTTTCATTCAACGCTCACACACACACATATATACACACACACACACATACATACACTCCACTTGCCTCACCTCCAACAGACCTCTGAAGATTCCACTAGGCACAGATGCAGTCGCAACCCGCTTTGTTTGCATTTCCTTGGTGTTTGCAAGGCATCCTTCCTTCCTTTGCAGAATGGCATCGAAATGCTATAAAAATGCCAAATGGACTGGGTTTCAATTGGGCAGGAGGCCTTTCTGCACAGCGTCCCACCTTCTCTGGGCCTTTGGCTGCCAGGGGACACAAAAGTTTTGGATTTTCTCTTTCTCTCTGTGTGTGCATTTGGGAAGCAGCTTTGTCTCGGTCTTTGATCCCGGCCCCTTCCTGCCAATGACTGACAGCCCGCTCTGCCGCCGCTGTCACGCTTTGCAAGGAATTAGCACTGCCAGTTTGATCTCTAGGAAGTCCCCAGAAATAACTGCCTTGGAAGGTTTGTCATTCATTCACACACACACACACACACACACACACACACACATATATATATATATATATATATATATATATATATATATTTTCAAGCCATCCTGGATTGATTGGAGAGCTTGGCATATTCCACAAACCTTTCACGGCCGCTTTCCAGGCCGGTGATAATTTGACGCCCTGGATGGATGCCTGATGCCAAGTTCATGTCAGAGAGATATTAACCAGGCACATTTCTTGACACTGTTTATCGCCGGAAGGGCCATTAAGGATGCCGGCGACGTGAGAAAGCGCCACACACCTTTCCCAACGCTTGATTCGAAATGTATTTGCTCGGGTCTTGCTCTTGCAGAGAGGCTAAGGATGGATGCTTCAGGAATCTTGGCACATTCCTAGGAAACTCATGTTTTTTCCTCCACGTTTAATTCTTGGCATCTCGAATGTGCCACAGTTACGAGCGCATAGATTGACAGGAAGTCTCTTGGTGACATATGCTGGCGCATATGCCAACGTGTATGCATTTGGTGGAGTTTCCAAAGGAAGACACTGCCTGGATTGTGAGTGAGGTTCCCTGGCATGAGGCAAGTCCAGTGGCATTTCAAGAGCTGTATTTTGTGTTCATCCCTTTAGATCAGGCCTGGGCAAACTGTGGCTCTGTAGTCTAGAGTAAAAGGTAAAGGTAAAGGTTTTCCCCTGACGTTAAGTCCAGTCATGTCTGACTCTGGGGGTTGGTGCTCATCTCAATTTCTAAGCCGAAGAGGCGGTGTTGTCCATAGACAGCTCCAAGGTCATGTGGCCGGCATGACTGCATGGAGCACCGTAGTCTAGAGTATTGATGTTAAATCCCAGGAGAAGTGGATTTAGTCAGTTGGGGTTGGAGTTTAAAATGTGAAAATAGACGTATAGTTTAGGAATTGTGTTTTGAAAAGGAAGCTTCTTTGAGGAATATAGTTAAAGCCTTCAGAAAAGGAAGGGCTGAGGACTATATTATGGTTCTGTAATCTAGAGTGTTGGTGTTAAATCCCAGGAGAAGTGGATTTCGTCAGTTGGGGTTGGAGTTTAAAATGTGAAGACAGACGTATAGTTTTGGGAACTGTGTTTTGAAAAGGAAGCCTCTTTGAGGAATATAGTTAAAGCCTTCAGAAAAGGAAGGGCTGAGGACTATATTATGGCTCTGTAATCTAGAGTGTTGGTGTTAAATCTGAGGAGAAGTAGATTTAGTCAGTCGGGGGTTGGAGTTTGAAATGTGAAGATAGACATATAGTTTTGGGAACTGTGTTTTGAAAAGGAAGCCTCTTTCAGGAATATAGTTAAAGCCTTCAGAAAAGGAAGGGCTGAGGACTATATTGTGGCTCTGTAAGCTAGAGTGTTGGTGTTAAATCCCAACCATCGATAAGCCTGTAATAAAGTCCATTTCTTGGCATGGATGGGCGGGCTGTTGTCGTTGTTGTTGTCTTTGTTGATGCATGAAAGTAAGCCCTTTCCAACTTATGGGAAGGTTTTTTTGAGGTGGAGAGAGTGTGGCCTACCCAGCAGCAACCAATGGGTTTCTTTAACTGAGATTTGAATCCAGTTTTCCAGAGCCAGGCTCCAATAGAAAGGACTTTCAGGCACAAAACAACAACAACAACAACTACTACTACTACTACTACTACTACACTTTTGCCTTCTCCACAAATGGAGCGCTTCTGTTTTTTCCCCCCATGTGCTTGAAGCAAGAGTCCCATTCTTTTTTTCCGTGGCCTTGCCTCTTTATGGAAGTGTTCTTTTTTAAAATAATGATTAATTTGTGGAAGGAAAATAATTTGACGGAACAAAAGGAGGGGAGACGGCGGTGGAGCCGAGCGCTCTGAGGCATGCCAAGAGGAAGGAGGACGTTGCGCATCCATTCTTTGCCGTGGGATTTACAAGTGTAATTATATTTCTCATTTAGCCAGGTGCTGGGAAGGGAAACAAAAGGCTTCCTTTAGAACGAAAACCCAAATGCAGCCGCTTGGATTCGAGGCGGCAAAGCCGGGCTGGCGCTGGGCTTCTCCAGAGGCTCCTTTTGGGTTTGTTGCAAGGCGGAAATACGCAAACAAGAGAGGACGCGTGTGCAAGGATAGTGTGTGCGTGTGCCAATTTGGAGCATGGACAGCTGCAATCCTGCAATTTGATGGAGTCGATTAAAAACTATAGTTCCCAGTGCTGAGGAGCCACCAAGTCACTCCCTCCCAGGACATTTCAGGTTACAGTGAGCACACTCCAGTGTTCCTTTTCTCTGTATTTGCATGACCCCGCCCACTGCCTCTCCCTTAACCCTTTCCCACTGCTGTCGAGCCACCCAGTCACTCCCTCCCAGGACATTGCAGGTTATGGCGAGCACATCCCAGTGTTCCTTTCTCTCTCCATTTGCATGATCCCGCCCACTGCCTCTCCCTTAACCCTTTCCCAGTACTGAGGAGCCACCACATCACTCCCTCCCAGGACATTCCAGGTTACAGCGAGCACATCCCAGTGTTCCTTTCTCTCTCCATTTGCATGACCTCACCCACTGCCTCTCCCTTAACCCTTTCCCAGTGTTCAGGAGCCACCCAGTCACTCCCTCCCAGGACATTGCAGCTTACAGCGAGCACATCCCATAGTTCCTTTCTCTCTCCATTTGCATGACCCCGCCCACTGCCTCTCCCTTAACCCTTTCCCAGTACTGAGGAGCCACCACATCACTCCCTCCCAGGACATTCCAGGTTACAGCGAGCACATCCCAGTGTTCCTTTCTCTCTCCATTTGCATGACCTCACCCACTGCCTCTCCCTTAACCCTTTCCCAGTGTTCAGGAGCCACCCAGTCACTCCCTCCCAGGACATTGCAGCTTACAGCGAGCACATCCCATAGTTCCTTTCTCTCTCCATTTGCATGACCCCGCCCACTGCCTCTCCCTTAACCCTTTCCCAGTACTGAGGAGCCACCACATCACTCCCTCCCAGGACATTCCAGGTTACAGCGAGCACATCCCAGGGTTCCTTTCTCTCTCCATTTGCATGACCCAAGAATTTTGGGAATTGTAGTTCACTCACATCCTTATGCATTTTCTAATGGGAGCCCTCATAAAAAACAAAAGCAAAGACTGAGGGTTTTTTTCTAAGAAACAGCGTAACATAGGACCACACTATATGACCTCACATCCAAAAACAAACAAGGACCTTTTCAAATAACCCGGGCACCGCCAGGTACTCGGCTAGTATTTCATAGAGACACACCAAATGATTCCTCTGGCTCTTGGAATGGAACGCAAACCCAAAGCATGATTCTTCTTCTTTTTTTTTGTCTCACATTGTTTTGGGTAATGAAATAACCAGGTTCAGTGGTTAAGTGACGCAAAATTACAAGCCTAACGCTGAGTTGTGAAGCTCTTCTGGAAAACAGCATTTAAATGACACTTCCCATCGAGATGGCGAGCCTGGCCCTGTAATTACCACCTCCCCAAAGCTTCGGAGGCTCGCTTTGCCAGGAATGAAGGAACGGGCTCTGGGAAAGGGCTAGATTACCCTCCAATGCATGTTTGTTTGCACGCAAATGCACTCCTAATTTATTATTTTATTTGCCATATTTATATCCCGCCTTTCTCTACCCCGAGGGGGACTCAAGGAGGATTACAAACGGCACTTGTGCAATGCCTTGGGTGTAGAAACACAAGCATTTATTTATTTATCGTGTCAGAAGCAAACCGAGGGTGCAAGTTGTAATGTATTTGCCATTACAAAGTTTTAAAAAACTTGGCATGATACTAAATGTCCTTTGACCACTTGTTGTGCCTCTGGTGTTGCTGTGAAAAGGCTATCCATTGTTCATGTGGCAGTGCTCAGATTGCATTGTAGTAGTAATAATAATAATAATAATAATAATAATAATAATAATAATAAAACTTTATTTATACCCCGCCGCCATCTCCCCAACGGGGACTCGGGGCGGCTTACATGGGACCATGCCCAAAGCAATACAATATAAACAGCATATAAAAACAACACAAGAGGTCTGTGGTTTGTTCTTCTCCACACTCGCATGTCATGGACTCCACTTTGTGGCCCCATTTCCTAAGGTTGTCTCCACATCTCATGGTGCCAGAGCGCAGTCTATTCAGTGCCTTCCAAATCATTGATCTTCTGTGAGCCTAGAAGGGAGTCTCCCATCCGACGTCAGCCACTGATGGAGGTTCCGGGTTTTAGCCTGCCACTTTTGGACTCTTGCTTGCTGAGGTGTTCCTGTGAGAACATTGGTGTGCTGGCTGATATCCGAACAGGGGATGGGCTAGAGAGGTCACTGCCTTGGTCCTTTCATTGCTGGCTGCTACTTCCCAGCCGATGTCAGGTGGTGCAATACAGGCTAAACAATAATTTCTCCAGCGGTGTGGGGCATAGACATCCTGTGATAATGCTGCATATCTCATTAAGAGCCACATCCACTGAGACGTATTCCACCCTGGGCATGCGTACTCAGCAGCAGAGCAGCCAAGTGCAAGGGCAGATGTCTTCACTGTGTCTGGTTGTGATCTCCAGGCTGAGACAGTCAGCTTTCATACAGTATTATTTCTAGCAAACACTTTTTGCTTGATAGTCAATCAGTGCTTCTTGTAAGTCAGAGCACAGTCCAGAGTGACTCCCGGGTATGTTGTTGTGCTGCAATGCTCCAGTGGGATTCCTTCCCAAGTTATCCTCAGAGCTTGAGATGCTTGTCTGTTCTGAAGGTGAAAAGCACATGTTTGTGTTTTGGATGGATTAGGAATCAGATGGTTTTCCCTGTCATAGGCAGTAAGAGCACCTAGAGCTTCAGAGAGCTTCTGTTCAACCATTTCAAAGCTCCCTCTTTGAGTGGTGATGGCACAATCATCAGCATAGATCAAACTCTGTGTTTGTGTTTCAGATGGATTAGGAATCGGCTGGTTTTCCCTGGAATAGGCAGTAAGAGTACCTAAAGCTTCAGAGAGCTTCTGTTCAACCATTTCAAAGCTCCCTCCTTGAATGGTGATGGCACAATCATCAACATAGATGAAACTCTGTGTTTGCGTTTTAGATGGATTAGGGATCAGCTGGTTGTTCCTGTAATAGGCAGTAAGAGCACCTCAAGCCCTGAGGCAGGCCATTCTTCTGTTAGGAATTGTGGGAGTTGAAGTCCAAAACACCTGGAGGGCCCAAGTTTGCCCATGCCTGAGTCGCCCTCCATTGACACACATGGAATGCAATGCACAATAAGAGCAAAATGTGCAACTGCTTCTGCTGTGGAGTTTACTCCTGAGTAAGAGGCTATTTGTTGTGTATCCCTTGCATTTGCGTGATGCTGTGTTCCTTGCCTCCTCTCCGCATACCTTTAGTGCGTCCAGCCATTAGCATTTCCAGAGTCACGAGATCTACCTTTTCCATTCAATCTGTTGTATTGATCCGCTCAACTTTACCTCCCAATTAAAACCCTTACAAGCCAGATACAGGCTGGGCGAAGAAAAAAAGTTACGACGCTACATTAAAATCCATAAACACAAATAGATTTTGGTGCAGCGCGACCAAGGTTATTTTAATTGATTCAAAACGTTAGCCTCAGTGCTTTCCATAAAAAAATGTTACTCATAATGTGCACCTTGCTTATCCACTATTGCAACCTCATTGTTTTTAATTTGATGTTTTAATTCTGTGTTGTGTTTTTTCGCCTATTGTGTATATTTTATTATTGGTTTTTGTTGTTGTCCTTTGATGTTTCATATTTTATCATCACTTGTATTTTGATTTTGCTGTAAGACGCCCCGAGTCCCCTTCGGGGGAGATAGAGGCGGGATATAAATAAACTACTTCTTCTTCTTCTTCTTATCATTATTATTATAATTATTATTATAAAACTATTTGGCCACTGATCCCTCCGGTAGAGCCTTTTGTCTTATTCCAAAGGGAGACGGGCATTGTGTGCTGTTGACCTTCCTGGACGCAAGGGATGATCAATAGATTAATAAAGACATTGTGGGGATCAAGATTAATATGAGAACAAATGCTCCATATGGAAAGATGGAGTAGCTATGGGAAGCTCTCTTAGCCCAGTCATAGCGAATTTCTACATGGACTTTGAGAAACAAGTCCTGGAAACAGCACCAAAAAAGCCCACAATATGGTTCCGATATATGGATGACACCTTCACCATTTGGAGCCATAGAGAAGGAGTACTCAACCAGTTCCTGGACCACCTCAACAGCATCCACCCAAACATCCAGTTCACCATGGAAAAATAAAACAAATTTATTTATTTATTTGCAGTATTTCTATTCCACCCTTCTTTCTCACTCCGAAGGAGACTCAGGACGGATCACAGTGCGCATATACATGGCAAACACTGCCAACATTGCCTCACTGCCAACAGAACCTATGAAGATGCCATTAGCCACAGATGCAGGTCAAACATCAGGAGAGAATGCTACTGAAACATGGCTATACAGGCCGAAAAACTCACAGCAACCCAAATGCACCACCATTTTCATTGAAACTGGAAATTGTGAATTTCCAGGTGGCTGATGGTAAGGGATTCTGGGAGTTGAAAGCACACAAGATCCCGCATCAAGGAAGTGGATTGTGCAATTGTGCAATGCAGAAATGCACAACTGCATTGTGCAATGCAAAAAAGCATTGCACAATGTGCATTGCAATGGTGCATTTTGATATTGCAAGGAAACTTACATGATGCCCGATGTAGAAGCTGACAACCTTGGAAATGCAGACCTACAATACTTTCATGTCAAGCTGCTTTGAGTCCCCTTTGGGAGAGATCAAACAGAGTATAAATATAAATATAATAATAATAATAATAATAATAATAATAATAATAATAATAATAATAAAGACTCTGGCAGAAACCAGTGCAGGTGGTCCCGGTGGTGATCGGCACATTCGGTGCCGTGCCAAAAGACCTCAGCTGGCATTTGGAAACAATAGGCATTGACAAAATTATGATCTGTCAACTGCAAAGGGCCACCCGACTGGGATCTGCACGCATCATCTGAAAATACATCACACCGTCCTAGACACTTAGGAAGTGTTCGACTTGTGATTTTGTGATACGAAATCCAGCATGTCTATCTTGTTTGCTGTATCATATAATAATAATAATAATAATAATAATAATAATAATAATAATAATAATAATAATATAACAGTATGTAACATGATTTTTGTTCTTGGGTTATAAATGTCATTTCCTAATGGGTTCTATCATAAAGATGGGAAAAGTGATGATTTGGTGTAGACAGAAATGCAGATGGCTGATGGTAAGGGATTCTGAGAGTTATAGTTCACAGCGCACATGAATCCAGCCCTTGGTTTCCATGAAAGCGCACAAGATCCTGCCTCAAGGAGGTGGAGCATTAGCTTAGTATCTGTGGTACAAAGTGGTGATTTTGTGCAGACCGAAATGCATTGCACAATGCGCATTGCAACGGTGCATTTTGATATCCGTTTGCACATTGCACTGTTGCAATAGCAAGGAAACTTGATTCCCAATGTTGTGAGCACAGGCAGCAGCTGACAACCTTGGAAACGCAGGCCTACGAGAACCTCACCTTTGTTGATGGAGAACTAAGTCGTACCACGTTGCCTTGGTATTTCCTCCAGATCTGTGTTTCCTTTGGGATTGCCTGGTTTTGCCGTTCTTGTGCCAATGATACAATGAAATCTGCTGTAGATTTTATTCCCGGCTCTCCAAAGTGCCAAGTCTATTTTTGGGCAGAGGATTCAGCTGCTGAGATAGAACTCTCATCAAAATACAGAATACTAAAGACGGATCTGTAGAAGAAAAGGACCTTGGAGAGCTCCCTACAAAGCCTAGGACAGAATAACACTCACGACCTCCGAGCTGTATTCTGCATCAATCAATATCCAACAAATTACAGAACTTGAAGAGACCTCCAAAGGCCATCCTGTCCAACCCCATTCTGTCATGCAGGGAAAAAGCACAATCAAAGCACTCCTCACAGATGGACATCCAACCTCTGTTGAAAAAATCAGGGTTTTCTTAGGCAAGGAATCCTCAGAAGTAGTTTTGCCTCTGAAATATCGTTTACAACATCTGGGATTCATTAGTGGCTGTTGGATCTTGGGAAGATTCCTCTTTTTTGGACTGCCATTCCCAACACAGGGGATGCTGGGAATAATAGCTCAAAAAAGCCTGTGGAATTTCAAGCTTGCAGCAGTTGTCGGAAAAGGGACTGAAGTCATTGGCAGCCACCCATCCAAATACTAACCAAGGTCAGATGGGATTTGGTGTCTTTGGTCCATTTGGCAGTGGTTCTCAGTCTTCCTAATGCTGTGACCCCTCACTACAGATAGTTCCTCATGTTGTGGTGACCCCCAGACATAACATTAATTTCGTTGCTGCTTCACAACTGTCATTTTTCTCCTGTTATGAATCATAATGTAAATATCTGATATGCAGGGTGTGTTTTCATTCACTGGACCACATTTGGAACAAATACCCAATATGCCCAAATTTGAATATTCATGGGCTTGGTGGAATTGTTTTTGTCATTTGGGAGTTGTAGTTGCTGGGATTTATAGTTCGCCTACAAAGAGCCCCTTGAACCCCACCAACGATGGAATTGATCCAAATAATAATAATAATAATAATAATTTTATTCTTATATCCCGCCCCATCTCCCCGGAGGGACTCGGGGCGGCTTACATGGGGCCATGCCCAGACACGACAGCACAAATCAGATAAAACATTAAACCGAGCAGTAAAACTTCAACATGATTAAAAACAGTCATAAAAGTCAATATACACAATAATATTAAAATCCCGATTTGGGTCAAAAGATCCAGGCCAAGGTGCAAAGCAATATCAAGTTATCAGGGAGGGATAATTATACAGCAGGTGTAATACTTAAAGTGCTGAATGAATCCTAAAAACAATCCAGAGGGTCCAAACTTGGCACACAGAACTCCCACGACCAACAGAAAATACTGGAAGGGTTTGGTGAGCATTGACCTTGAGTTTGGGAGTTGTAGTTCATGTAGTTCATACATTAAAACAATCATAAATTAAAACCAATATAAACAATAAAACCATATACTGATCCAAAGCAAAGAGCTGCGAGAACCGCCAAAGAGCCTGAAGTTTTTGGGAAAAATCTGCTTTGCTTGGTTACGAAGAGACCAAGCACAGAGAGAGAGGAGCGGCATGGAAGAGAGCGCTTGTTCATTATACATAAGGCTGAAGGAACCGTCTGGGCTCCGTCTAGTTGCTAGACAACCCTCCTCTTCCTCCCCTTCTTCCTCTCTCTCTCTTTTTCTCTCTCTCTTCTGCCGGGACCCAAGGGTTTTAATTAGCTCTCCGTCTTCACTAACCCCTGCTAGCATCTCCGTGCCAATTGTTCCAAAACTTTCAGAACAGATTTAATCCTTCGCTTCACCTTTTCAGATGCAATCTGCCTCTTCTGCAATTGCAACAGGTTTCGGCTCCTTCCCAGACCTGAACTGGAAGCTCCCGATTCGCTCCAACGTAGATCGGAAAGCAACACCTAATGCACCAAAATAGTATTTTCAGTGCAGAAACAGTCATCACTAATATAATTTGGGAACCTTTTTGCACAGAAACCAACACTTAATGCATTGAAACAGTGTTTCCAATGCAAAATGAGTCATTGCTAATATCATTCGGGAACTGTTTTGCATGGAAAGCAACACTTAACATACCCAAATGCAAAAACAGTTATTGCCAATATCATATGGGGACCCTTTTTGCAGAGGAAGCAACACTTAATGTACAGAAATAGTGTTTCCAATGTAAAAACAGTCATCGTTAATATCATTCGGGAACCTTATTTGCACAGAAAGCAACACTTAATGCACTGAAATAGTATTTTCAGTGCAAAAACTGTAATTGTTCATACCGTTTGGGAACCTTAATTGCACAGAAAGCAACAGTTAATGCACCGAAAAAGTATTTCCAATGCAAAATCCGTCATCGCTAATATCATATGGGGAATTTTTTGCACGGAAAGCAAAGCTTAATGCACCGAAACAGTGTTTCCAGTGCAAAAAAATGGTTATTACTAATACCATTTAGGTACCTTTTTGCACAGAAAGCACCACTTAATGCAAAAATGGCAATGGCTAATATCATTTGGGAACCTTTTTTTGCAGAGAAAACAACACTTAATGCACCTAAATAGTATTTTCAGTGCAAAAACAGTAATGATTCATACCATTTGGGAACCTTTTTTGCACAGAAAGCAACACTTAATACACCTAAATAGTATTTTCAGTGCAAAAACATTAATTGTTGATACCATTTGGGAACCTTTTTTGCATAGGAATTACCAATGAATACACATAAACAGTGTATTCAGTGCAAAACTGGTGATTACTAATGTCATTTGGGAACCTTTTTTGCACAGAAAGCAACACTTAATGCACCTAAATAGTATTTTCAGTGCAAAAACGGTAATTGTTCATACCATTTGAGAACCTTTTTTGCACAGAAAGTAACACTTAATGCACCTAAATAGTATTTTCAGTACAAAAAACAGTAATTGTTCATACCATTAGGGAACCTTTTTTTGCACAGAAAGCAACACTTAATGCACCGAAATAGAGTTTCCAATGCAAAATGTGTCATTACTAATATCATTTGGGAACCTTTTTTGCACGGAAAGCACCACTGAATGCATGTAAATAGTGTATTCAATGCAAAAATGGTTATTACTAATATCATTTGGGAACCTTTTTTTGCAGAGAAAGCAACACTGAATGCACCAAAACATCCTATTCTGAGATAACTATTCCTCATTGAGGACTGCAGACTTGGGCAGTGTGGGGTTGGATTCCAACAGCTTACTCCACCATTGTTTTCCTCTCCAAAACTGCATCGGTTGAGGTTTCAGCATGGCATTAATTGCTTCAGCATAGCATCAGTAAATATGCAGTAGCAGAATTACATTACAGTTGCCTGACATAATTGGCCAACTGAATACCAATGTAGCGCAACATGCTTGTGAGTCGATGGCCAATCCATATTATGCAATTCTGATATTCAAAAGAGGGGGAAAAGAATCCAAACTTGGCTTCTTCCAAAGTGGATCTGATGGCTCTTTTGTGTCTGAGTTAATGTGGGATTGATTAGGAGGTCAAGGAAGTTACTTTCCTTAATCCAGTTGGTGGCCTTTACGCTCCCGGAAGACTCTTCCGCATTGGTCCTTTCTTGCCTATTGCTGTTTAATGACTACCCAGCAGCCCCCCAAATTTGTATTGTTTTTAAAAGTCTGTATAATTTTTAGTTATTTTTTTCCACCCCAAAACCACATCAACACCTCAGTGGTTTAATCTGCTGCACCACTGGGGGGCTCCTGGACATATATACATCTGAGTTTGATTATTATTATTATTATTATTATTATTATTATTATTATTATTATTATTATTATTTTATTGTATGACACAGCAAACAAGATAGACATGCTGGATTTCATATCACAAAATCGCAAGTCGAACACTTCCCAAGTGTCTAGGACTGTGTGATGTATTTTCGGATGATGCAAGCAGATCCCAGTCGGGTGGCCTTTTGCAGTTGGCAGATCTATTATTATTATTATTATTATTATTATTATTATTATTATTATTATTATTATTATTATTATTAGAAACACAACAAGATGAGTCCACAGCAGACATTCTGCTGGCTGTTGAATTTGACCACACGTCAGACACTTTCCAAGTGTCTAGGACTGTGTGATGTATCGGCAAATAATGTGTGCAGCTCCAAGTCGGGTGGCCTTTTGCAGCTGGCAGGTGGTGATTTTGTCAGTGCCGATTGTGTTCAAGTGCAGGCCAAGGCCTTTAAGCACTGCACACAGTGTGCCCATCACCACTGGGACCACCTTGACTGGCTTGTGCCAGAGTCTTTGCAGTTCGATCTTTAAATCCTCATATCGTGTCAACATTTCCAGTTGATTCTCCTCAATCCTGCCATCTCCTGGGACTGCAACATCCACAATCCATACTTTATTAACACGATCATGAGGTCAGGAGTCTTGTGCTCCAAAACCCTGTCTGTCTGAATTTGGAAGTCCCAGAGGAGCTTGACATGTTCATTCTCTGTCACTTTTTCCGGCTTGTGATCCCACCAGTTCTTTGTCACAGACAGATGGTCTTTGTGGCACAAGTTCCAATGGATCATCTGAGCAATGGTGTTATGCCTCTGCTTGTAGTCTGTCTGTGCAATCTTCTTGCAGCAGCTGAGGATGGATCTATTGTTTCATCTACTTCCTTGCAGAGTCTACACTTGGGATCTGTCGTCGACTTAAACAGAATTAAACATAGATATATTAAAAGCCATAATAACACTAAACGAATTGCTTCTTTCTGCAAGAAGTCACTATAAGGGTTTTCTGGTCTTGAATTTGCTTTTCTTCTTTAGCAAAGTTGGAGGGTTTCTCCACCACTTTCCTGACTTGGAATCGGTTTTCCACGCTCTGTATTTCTGTGCAAAAGGTGCAAATTAAGGCCTGAGTTGCACCAAATTGTGTCCCCGGCTTGTTCGGCACTCTTTGCGCTCCCCGCGTGCTTCCCATCGAAATGGAATCATTAGGCACACAACAACGCAAACAAGCGGACCGTTCCCATAATCACACACGGAGGTAATTGAAAGCATCGGACGCCGGATTGAATGCCACGAGGAAGCCTTTCGGGCTCCCATCCTCCTCCTCCTCCAGAAGTTGAAAGGCCAACCAGAATATTATATATATCCCCCCCCCCCCCCCCCCGGTAACTTGACAGGCGCCCGAGAAAGAACGGGTCTCATTTGCGGCCAGGTAATTCGCACACGGATCCATAAATCAGGCTCGGAGGAATATTAGATCATGTTCATACCTGAACCCATCTGGCCGGTTCACAAAAGAAATCAATAAGGGACAGAATGCCTGGAACGGCCCGTGATGGATGTCGCTGTGTCCGGCAGAAGCAACTTCGCACCATCTTGGAAGATTCCTTTGTGCGCTTCCCGGGAAAAGAGATGTTGGGCTTGGAATCCACTGTCAGGTCCCAAGGGTGGCTCAGAGATCCAGGCCTTGTCCAGGTTTCAACAAGACTCTCTTCATCCCTTCCTTCCTCCTTTCCTTGTTTTTACCATTTCCATGTTTTTACCATTATTGTCTTTTATACATATATGTATTGTATGACACAGCAAACAAGATAGACATGCTGGATTTCGTATCACAAAATCACAAGTCGAACACTTCCCAAGCGTCTAGGACTGTGTGATGTATTGTTGTTGTTGTTGTTATTATTATTATTATTATTATTATTATTATTATTATTATTATTATTACACAGCAAACAAGACAGACATGCTGGATTTCGTATCACAGAATCACAAGTCGAACACTTCCCAAGTGTCTAGAACTGTGTGATGTATTTTCGGATGATGAAGTTCAATCTTGAGGTCCTGATAGCGGCTGAGTTTTTCCTGTTGTTTTTCGTCAATGCGACTGTCACCTGGGATGGCGACATCAATGATCCAAACCTTTTTCTTTTCCCCAACTGTGACATCTGGTGTGTTGTGTTCCAGAACTTTGTCAGTCTGGATTCAGAAGTCCCACAGTATCTTTGCGTGCTCATTCTCCAAGACTTTTGCAGGTTTGTGATCCCACCAGTTCTTTGCTGCTGGGAGGTGGTACTTGAGGCATAAGTTCCAATGAATCTTGTGGGCCACATAGTTGTGCCTCTGTTTGTAGTCTGTCTGTGCAATTTTCTTACAGCAGCTGAGGATATGATCAATGGTTTCATCGGTTTCCTTGCACAGTCTGCATTTTGGGTCATCAGCTGATTTTTCGATCTTGGCCTTAACTGCCTTTGTCCTGATGTCTTGCTCCTGGGCTGCAAGGATCAGGCCTTCTGTCTCCTTCTTCAGGGTCCCATTCATGAGCCAGAGCCAGGTCTTCTTCTATTATTGTTGTTGTTGTTGTTGTTGTTGTTGTTGTTGTTGTTGTTATTAATTGCCTTTGTGCTGATGTCTTGCTCCTGGGCTGCAAGGATCAGGCCTTCTGTCTCCTTCTTCAGGGTCCCATTCGTGAGCCAGAGCCAGGTCTTCTATTGTTGTTGTTGTTGTTATTATTATTATTATTATTATTATTATTATTATTAATTGCCTTTGTCCTGATGTCTTGCTCCTGGGCTGCAAGGATCAGGCCTTCTGTCTCCTTCTTCAGGGTCCCATTCGTGAGCCAGAGCCAGGTCTTCTATTGTTGTTGTTGTTATTATTATTATTATTATTATTATTATTATTATTATTATTAATTGCCTTTGTCCTGGTGTCTTGCTCCTGGGCTGCAAGGATCAGGCCTTCTGTCTCCTTCTTCAGGGTCCCATTCGTGAGCCATAGCCAGGTCTTCTCCTTATCAGCTTTTCCTTCAATTTTGTCAAGGAACTTTCCATGCAATGTTTTGTTGTGTTATTATTATTATTATTTACACCCACAGCGCAATACAATTTACAACCTAAAAATATATTAAAATAGAATTCAATAATAACAGAATTAACACCATTTCATTCCATGTGCCTATTCTACTTATAAATTCCACAAAACTTGCAGAAAGTTTGCCCTCTTGAATCAGGTGAATTTCTCCCTCCATCCCTTTACCTTTTGACTGCTTTGGGAAATCAGCAAATGCGAAAAACCTCCAAAGCCTGTCTGTCAGCTGTCACATCTCATGCCGCTACATATCGCAGTCAAATATTAATTGACGGATGCCAAATATTGAGATAGAATGCAATATAGAAACCAAATCTCTTTGGAAAATATTTGAGAGTCACATCAAGGGCCTCAATCCTATCATTAGTCCCGAAGTAAAGTCGAGCCATTGAAACGAAGGGATGGAGACAGGTATTGATTTTAGAGAATTATCTTGGATTCCGTGGGTTTCTGACGGTTGGGATTAGAAACAGGATTTAACTCATCTCTCTGGATCATTTCATGGTGCGCATGGAAACCTTGAGCATTGAATGGGAGCATTTGTAGGGCATGAACTCTCCCGTTGTTTACGGAATGGAATCTATCTATATAAAAGGGTAATGAAATTTCGGCCTAGGACAAAACAACAAAACTACACATCCCAGAAACACTAAACTTGGCAGCACAACCCCTCATCCATGCCTCTACGTTCATACAACAAAAAGCTCCAGCTACTCCAGAAAACGGCCGGGCTTTGAGACTGCAAGTCTATTCACTGCTACTCCACCTGGCCAACAAAGGATTCCCATAAGCCACAGCAACGCGTGGCCGGGCACAGCTAGTAGTTCTATAAAGGGAAGGAAAAAAGTTTGGTTGGATGGGATGGAAAGTTTATTAAACAGGAGAATGAATGAAAATAAGTCCTTGGTTGATGGATTCTATAAATGCAGAATGATTGATGTCAAAATATACTATGTGGTGTGCTTTTGTATGGAATCGTTGTTTGTTTTGTTTAGTTTCATTCGTTTTGTGTCAATTTTGTATCCGCATTGCGGTTCACCTGGCATAATGTGAGTTGTAGCTCACCCACAACCTTATGCATTTTGTACAAGTAAAAATTTGACTTTTTCAAATAACCCAGGCAACACCCGGTACGCAAACTAGTATACCGTATATATTTGAGTATAATCCGAGTTTTTCAGCCCTTTTTTAAGACTTGGTGATAAGGCTCCTCAGCTCTTCCTTGTTACGGATTGATGATGATAAATGGAAGCTCTTACATGTTCCCGTGATCCAGAGTCACCCGCAGAACAATAACATGCCACTCAGATTTGCAGACAAAAACACAGGAACTTTACTGATTCCAAGAGATCAAAAACAGTAGTATTTACAATGGTCCCTCTGATCACTTACAGAAGTCCACAGCCATCAACAGTCCTTTCACAGTCCACAAATCTGCTTCAGAGGAGAATACAGTCCTGGTTCTTCACCATCTTTTTCCTAAAGCAGCAAACAGGCCTCAAAATAGCAAGGCCTCTCTGAGTATACCGCTCTCTTCACCAGCGGTACTCAGTCAATACTGAAAGAACTTGTCCAAACTGGTTCTACTGTGATGTCTCAGGCACCTTTGGCCCCTGATCCCGCAGCCATTGGTGATCAAACTGAAGAGGATTTGGGTTTTTTCCCACCTCAGCAAGATTCAATCCCTTTCCAGATGTCTCCTGTTGACATTGCCGTGCCAGAGCCAATTAGGAATGCCCTTGAGATGTTGCCGGCTCTTCCCGGATCTCCAGAGAGTTTAGAGTTTGATAGAAGGGCTACTTTCAAAACAGACCGCTCTCAAAGACAAAGTTTAAGGAGAAGTGTGAGATGAGCAGAGCGAGGCGATTGTGGCTAAGCCAGTTCTCTTGGGAAGAATTGGGGAGGCAGGCATCTGGTGCCTCGTTGTTAGCAGCTCGTTTCTCTTGGGAAGATTTGGGGAGTCAAGCACCTACTTTGGGGGAGCTCTTGGACTTCAATAAAAGTTCTGCGCAGAGAATCTCTGTCGCGGTGTCAACTGAACTTCTGATGGAAGAATACATTGTCTCTTCATCCTGAGCTTCCGAGCGGCCTGCTGGTACGCTTACTCTCGAGTAGACCGGGCATTGTGCCTCGTCAAGTTTGAACTGCGTTTCAGATCCATCACGAACAGCCTTAGCCTTGCCTTGAAACCTTGCTCTGGAATATTACTTCAAGTATTTTCCTGAGGAACTTTGCTCCTTTCCCCACTCAAACTTCCATTAAGTTTGAGTGTGTTTCGGTTTTTGGACTTTGGACTTTGGACATAAGACTTTCATTTTTTGGACTAACTTTGATCTTTCCTAAAAGGTCAACTGCTTGACTATCTATTCTGCTTGTTTTTGTCTGAAACTTTTATTGCTTTAATAAAGATATTAGATTGTTTATTGGCCTCCGTGTTGGTTCCCAGTGTTCGCGCTACCTAGGAGCTTTACATCTACAGCAGCAGAACAGAAACAGTATCAAATCAGTCCCCAGGTCTTTGGAGGCTCAGCCAATTGGCTTCATGCACTTCATTTTCCAGTTAACACACACAGCACAGTGCCTTTGCAAACCAGGGCAGTCCTTGCTTTCAGCCATCAGACAAGGGGACTTGGTCTCCTCAGACCACCAAGCTTCAGCTTAGCTTCTTTCTATGTGTTGCTCTCACGGCTGTCACATTCGCGGAAGAATAATTTGCCGAACGGGGTGCCATTTCCTCCTGGTTGGAGAGGTCACCCTTTCCTCCGCCTTGTTCCGCCTTGTTCTGGAGAGATTGGCAGGGCTTCTTTCCTAATGACCAAGCCCTCCTGCCCCGGAGGTCACCATCATTATTTCTTTGTCATGAAGCTCCTTCTGCCAAGATTTGCCTGTTTTGAGAGGCCGCTCGGGGTTTAACGCTCCATTATGAAAACACTCCGGCGACCCCTCGGCCCTTGCGGCGGGAGAACGGAGCAAGGAGCACCTCGCCTCCACGACACCTTACCTGCTAATTGGTTGTAATGCCAGATGGATTAATTAAGGCACAAGTCTTGGGCGAGAACATGCCTTGTTAGACCAAAGCGGGGGCAACTGGCTTTGCAAGGCAATCCGCCCACATTTTGGGCCACGCTGGAAACTCTCCAAGGCCTCCAGCCCTACAAAACACTAGGATACAACGTGGTGCCATCTCTTTGATTGGTCTTCTTAAGCAGAGGCTGGACGGCCATCTGTCGGGAGGGATCGGAAAAAATCTCTTCTCAATATAACTCAGAAACAGGTGTTACCAAAGGGGTCCCTTGCGGGTTTATTTTGGGTTGCGGATTAAAAAAAAAAAATCACACTCTTCCGAAGCCGATAATTTAGTTTGCTAGTTTTCCTCCCCTGTTCCAGGGAAGAGGTTGGCGTCTTTTTCGGTTGTGCGTTTAGAGTGTTGACAGTTTCCAGATTGTTTCCTTGGCAAGCGATGCGCTGAATCCCCCCCCCCCCCCAGGATTTCCCCTTAAGCCTTCAGAACCTCAGGATCGGATCCAGGAAAGTGAACCCCAAACCCAATGGGGCCTCCCATGCTTTGCCAATGGTTAGGCTGCTGGAACATAGCCAGACAGCCCGAAAAACTCACAGCGGTCCTTTCAAATATTGAAACTTTGCTCTTCTGTGCCCTTTTCTTCCGCAACGTAAACATCTCCAGCTCCCCTAAGATGCTCCTCATAGGGATTCATAGTTTCCAGACCAATCGTTTTGTCTGCCCTTCTCTGGACACCTTGGTTTGTGGTGAGTTTTCCTGGCTGTCTGGCCATGTCCCAGAAGCATTCATTCCTGATGTTTCGCCCACATCTATGGCAGGCATCCTCAGAGGTTGTAAGGTCTGGGAATGCCTGCCACAGATGTGGGTGAAACATCAGGAGAGATTTATTCATTTATTTATTTACAGTATTTTTATTCCCGCCTTTCTCACCCCAAAGGGGACTCAGGGCGGATTACAATGCACATATACACATATACATCAGACATACGACATATATTGACAGACACAGAGGCAATTTAACATTTTCCAGCTTCCGGCTTCATGCAGGTATTCTCGATTCCGGCCACAGGGGTAGCTGCCGCTTTCTTGTCCACTTGTAACACTGAATCCTTGATGGTAGTGCTTCCTCATTCCTTTTTGCACCCTGCTGGAAGTTTTTATGGTTTCGTAAATTAGTTAAATTAACCTCCCCACATAAAGTGGTACCTAGAATTTTCTACTCAACAGATGCAACTGTCTTTTGAGCTGCTTAGGTCAACAACAGGAGCTCAATCCAACCTGGGCTTTGATCCTATGACCTCTTGGTCAGTAGTGATTTATTGCAACTGGCTACTAACTAGTTGTGCCACAGCCCGGCCCTGGAACAATGCTTCTGGAACATGGCCATACAGCCTGGAAAACTCACAGCAACCCATAATTCTGGCCATGGAAGCCTTCGACAACACTTTCCTGTCTATCCATATTTTGGATTGAGTCATCCAGAACTAGACAGAGTGTTGTTCTTCCAGGCGAGAAGCTCTGACCAAAGCAGAAGGGATTGTCGAAGGCTTTTTGGCTGGAATCACTGGGTTGCTGTGAGTGTTTCGGGCTGTCTGGCCATGTTCCAGAAGCATTGTTCTAGGGCCAGGCTGTGGCGCAGCTGGTTAGTAGCCAGTTGCAATAAATCACTACTGACCGAGAGCTCCCAACCATTAATAGCCTAGCTCGCTGTTGATCTAAACAACTTGAAGAACAGCTACTTCTGTTGAGTAGAAAATTCTAGGTACCGCTTTATGTGGAGAGGCTAATTTAACTAATTTACGACAGCATAAAAACTACCAGCAACAGGCGGAAAGGAATGAGGAAGTACTCCATCAAGGACTAGGCGTCATAGGTGGACAATGAAGCGGAATCGAGCATACTTTCATGAAGCTGGAAGCTGGACAACGTTAAATTGCCTCTATGTCTGTCTATATGTCATATGTCTAACCGCATTGAATGTTTAACATGTATATGTGCATTGTATATGTGCATCTGCCCTGAGTCTCCTTCGGGGTGAGAAAGAAGGGCGGGAATATAAATACTGTCAATAAATAAAATAATATATAATTTTCTCCTGATGTTTCGCCCACATCGGTGGTAGGCATCCTCACAACCTGTGAGGATGCCTGTCACCGATGTGGGCGAAATGTCAGGAGAGAAAGCTTCTCAAAGATGGCCATACAGCCCCAAAGACTCACAGCCACCCAAAGCAGAAAAGCGTTAAGATCAGGGGTCCCCAAACTAAGGCCCGGGGGCCGGATGTAGCCCTCCAAGGTCATTTACCTGGGCCCTGCCCTCAATTTTATAATATAATATTTTACATCATTTTAAATAATATAATATATTGTATATACATAAAATATTGATAATAATATTATAATGTTATATGATATAATACTAATAATACCATATAATAATATTAATTATATGTTATATATCACATATAATATTACAGTATAGTGGTATAGTTCGATATAGTAATATATAATGCTAATATTGTGCTATGCTAATAATATAATATATTGCATGTACATACAGTTGCTCTGAGTCCCCTTCGGGATGAGAAGGGCGGGATATAAACGTAATAAATAAATGTAGTGAATCGATAAATAAATAATTTTAGACTTAGGCTCGCCCAAAGTCTGAAATGACTTGAAGGCACACAACAACAACAACAACAACAACAACAACAACACCCCTAATTAACTTGACTATCTCATTAGCCAGAAGCAGGACCACACTTCCCATTGAAATCCTGATAAATGTATGTTGGTTAAAATTGTTTTTATTTTTAAATATTGTATTGTTCTTTCGTTGTTGTTGTTGTTGTTGTTGTTGTTGTTATTGTTGTTGTTTTTGCACTACAAATAAGACATATGCAGTGTGCATCGGAATTTGTTTGTATTTTTTTCAAATGATAATCCGGCCCCTCAACAGTCTGAAGGATTGACCCTCGGCTTAAAAAGTTTGAGGACCCCTGGTATAGTGGTATAGTTCAATATAGTAATATATAATGCTAATATTGTGCTATGCTAATAATATAATATATTGTATGTACATACAGCTGCTCTGAGTTCCCTTTGGGGTGAGAAGGGTGGGATAGAAATGTAATAAATAAATGTAGTAAATGAAGAAATAAATAATTTTAGACTTAGGCTCGCCCAAAGTCTGAAATGACTTGAAGGCACAAAACAACAACAACAATCCTAATTAACTTGACTATCTCATTGGCCAGAAGCAGGCCCACACTTCCCATTGAAATCCTGATAGGTTTATGTTTATTTATTTACAGTATTTATATTCCGCCCTTCTCACCCCGAAGCGGACTCAGGGCAGATTACAATGAACACATATATGGCAAACATTCAATGCCAACAGACAAACAACATTCAGTTTTTTAGACAGACACAGAGGCATTTTTTAAACATCTTTCCAGCTTCACGATTCCGGCCACAGGGGGAGCTGTTGCTTCACCGTCCATTGGTGGCTGTTCTTCCTCTTCTTTTCCTCGTATATATATAATGGTCGGAGGCTTAACCCGATCCGGGCTTCGAACTTATGACCTCTCGGTCAGTAGTGATTTAAAGCAGCTGGTTACTAGCCAGCTGCGCCACAGCCCGGTTATAATTGTTTTCATTTTTAAATATTGTATTGTATTGTTCTTTCATTGTTGTTGTTGTTTTGCACTACAAATAAGACATGTGCAGTGTGCATAGGAATTTGTTCGTTTTTTTTCCCCAAATGATAATTCGGCCCTTCAACAGTTTGAAGGGTTGTGGACCAGCCCTCTGCTTAAAAAGTTTGAGGACCTCTGGTTAAGACGATGACTTTCCTTCTTGGGGTTCTCTTGCCTTTGCTTGGGTCGATCCCTTTGCAAGCCTTGCAAGCCCGTCTGGCGGGGTATTTGACCATCGCTGGCAACATCTGTGCTTGTGTTTGCACCCTCGGAGCGCACGATATGCAGAGTCACATCTCTGGGACGCGCAAGGCTGGCCTCACCTTCCTTCCTTTGTCCTTCGCCGTTAATTAAATCGGCTCTTTCCTCCTGGGTGACAATTAAACATCTGCAGCAGGACGGGGAGGGAGGAATTTAGCACTGCGCTACCCTTTTGCATCTTTGGATGTAATTGCTTGGCTTTTTTTTTTTTTTTGGTCTTAATGAGGAAGTGTGTGCGAATGTGTGGAATGCCTAACGACGGCCGCCTTGGTGTCATTTGCATATTGCTTCATCAAGTTAAAAAGGGTGCGGGAAATGCCACCCTCTTCTCCGATCCTTATGCTCGGTTTTTAATGAAGGATAAAGTTTCTCACTAATGACGGCAGGGAAATTAGTTCCAAGTCCCCCGGGACTCATGAAAAGAGGCACCAAGGATATCAAAAGGACAAAGAGACGGCACGAAAAATAAAAAATGGAGGGGGAACTCTTGCCGGGATGAATTGTCACAAAGGCCGTTGGGTGGTTGTCTTCTTTGATACAGAAAGGGGAGACCAGGTTTGCTAATTGCATGTTGCACCGGAAAATAAACACGGCTACACAAATGCAGCTTCTGAAATCAATTTCCAGCTTTGTACAAGGGAAGCCTTAGCATTGAACGGTTGTGTTGTTAAAGTGTGAAGTATGGAACCCTGCGCAGACTGGAAAGCCTTAGCATTGAACGATTGTGTTGTTAAAGTGCCAAGTATGGAACCCTGCACAGATGGAGAAGTCTTAGCATTGAACGGTTGTGTTGTTAAAGTGCGAAGTATGGAACCCTGCGTAGATGGAGAAGCCTTAGCATTGAATGGTTGTGTTGTTAAAGTGCGAAGTATGGAACCCTGCGTAGATGGAGAAGCCTTAGCATTGAACGGTTGTGTTGTTAAAGTGCGAAGTAGGGAACCCTGTGCAGACGGGGAAGCCTTAGCATTGAACGGTTGTGTTGTTAAAGTGCCAAGTATGGAACCCTGCGTAGATGGAGAAGCCTTAGCATTGAACGGTTGTGTTGTTAAAGTGCGAAGTATGGAACCCTGCGCAGACGGGGAAGCCTTAGCATTGAACGGTTGTGTTGTTAAAGTGCGAAGTATGGAACCCTGCGCAGACGGGGAAGCCTTAGCATTGAACGGTTGTGTTGTTAAAGTGCGAAGTATGGAACCCTGCGCAGACGGGGAAGCCTTAGCATTGAACGGCTGTGTTGTTAAAGTGCGAAGTATGGAACCCTGCGCAGACGGGGAAGCCTTAGCATTGAATGGTTGTGTTGTTAAAGTGCGAAGTATGGAACCCTGCGCAGACGGGGAAGCCTTAGCATTGAACGGCTGTGTTGTTAAAGTGCGAAGTATGGAACCCTGCGCAGACGGGGAAGCCTTAGCATTGAACGGTTGTGTTGTTAAAGTGCGAAGTATGGAACCCTGCGCAGACGGGGAAGCCTTAGCATTGAACGGTTGTGTTGTTAAAGTGCGAAGTATGGAACCCTGCGCAGACGGGGAAGCCTTAGCATTGAACGGTTGTGTTGTTAAAGTGCGAAGTATGGAACCCTGCGCAGACGGGGAAGCCTTAGCATTGAACGGTTGTGTTGTTAAAGTGCGAAGTATGGAACCCTGCGCAGACGGGGAAGCCTTAGCATTGAACGGCTGTGTTGTTAAAGTGCGAAGTATGGAACCCTGCGCAGACGGGGAAGCCTTAGCATTGAACGGTTGTGTTGTTAAAGTGCGAAGTAGGGAACCCTGCGCAGACGGGAAAGCCTTAGCATTGAATGGTTGTGTTGTTAAAGTGCGAAGTATGGAACCCTGCGCAGACGGGGAAGCCTTAGCATTGAACGGTTGTGTTGTTAAAGTGCGAAGTATGGAACCCTGCGCAGACGGGGAAGCCTTAGCATTGAATGGTTGTGTTGTTAAAGCGTGAAGTATGTGGCCAGCATGACTGCATGGAGCACTGTTACCTTCCCACCAGAGTGGTACCTATTGATCTACTCACATGTGTATGTTTTCGAACTGCTAGGATGGCAGAAGCTGGGGCTAACAGTGGGAGCTCACTCTGCTCCCGGATTCGAACCGCTGACCTGACCGCTGATCTCCGCTATTGCTGTTTTTAAATTGCTTAGATTTTAGCTGTTTTTGTAAGCCACTCCGAGCCCTGGGAGAGTGTTTTTAAGATGTTTTTAAAGATATTTTAAAGATGTTTTTAAATTGTTAGATTTTAGCCTTTCTTGTAAGCCGCCCCGAGCCCTAGGGGAGTGGCGGAATATAAGTTTAAATAATAAATAAATAAATAAATAAATAAATAATTAAGTGGCTTATATGAAAACTGTGGCAATGTGTGAATAAAACAACAATAACAACAATAGGCACTTCTGCCAACCTAGCAATTCAAAAACATGCAAATGTGGGTAGATCAATAGGTACTGCTCCAGCGGGAAGGTAACGGTGCTCCATGAGTCATGCCAGTGGCCACGTGACCTTGGAGGTGTCTATGGACAACGCCGGCTCTTGGGCGTAGAAATGGAGATGAGCACCAACCATGACTAGACATAATGTCAGGGGAAACCCTTTACCTTTACCTAACAAGAATAATTTCTTACACACTATTATTATTATATTTATATTTATAGCCTGCTTTTTCTCTGCAGGGGCTCCAATATGTAGCTACCCTCACTGATTGACTTTGCAAACTTCATGGCTACTCAAGCTTGCTGTTAACATCCCTACTTGTTTTAAACAGACAAGGATTCTTTCTCCCACCCTGGACATTATTCCACAGGAGAGAACGCTTCTGGAACATGGCCATACAGCCTGAAAAACTCACAGCAACCCAGTGATTCTGGCCTTGAAAGCTTTCGACAACACATTCAACTATTTATTATTTTCTGTGTAAATCAAATCAAATCACGTTTTATTGATTAGCCCATCGGCCGTATCAAAACATTTAACACATACACACACACACAACATCTGTGTAAATCAGATGTGGGTCCAATGCTCCCACCCCCTCCTCTCCGTTTGAGTGTTTCTGTCAAACATTTCATCCCTTTTGTTCTCCCTTCTTTAATCAAAGGTTGGATGGGTATCGTGCAAGAGTGCTTTCATTGTGTGTTCCGGGTCTGGACTCGGCGGCCCTTGGGAACGGATACCTTTCAACCTTCGATCCTACCTGGGAGCCATCCCTCGGCAAAGGGAAGCTCGGATTCAAAGGGAAGCAGCGCGGGAAGGCCCCTTCCAGCTGTGTTCAATCAGAATACGGTATGTGGTTATTGGGGGGAAACTCAGCGTGGCTGCAACAAGTCATTATCATCAGGATAAAGCTGCAGTTTACACCCCGGGGGGGCTTACTGAAGTCTCGCCGTTGTTCAGCCCTGCAAAATACTACCTGGCTGGAACGTTGCCCTCTGGCAAATCACCGTATCCTCAGGAAAGGTTTCGCCTGACGTTAAGTCTACTCGTGTCCAATGACTCTGGGGGTTGGTGCCCATCTCCATTTCTAAGCCCAAGAGCCGGCGTTGTCCGTAGACTCCTCCAAGGTCATGTGGCCATTGGCATGACTGCATGGAGCGCCGTTACCTTCCCGCCGGAGCTGTATCTATTGATCTACTCACACTCTGGGGGTTGGTGCCCATCTCCATTTCTAAGCCCAAGAGCCGGCGTTGTCCGTAGACTCCTCCAAGGTCATGTGGCCATTGGCATGACTGCATGGAGCGCCGTTACCTTCCCGCCGGAGCTGTATCTATTGATCTACTCACACTCTGGGGGTTGGTGCCCATCTCCATTTCTAAGCCCAAGAGCCGGCGTTGTCCGTAGACTCCTCCAAGGTCATGTGGCCATTGGCATGACTGCATGGAGCGCCGTTACCTTCCCGCCGGAGCTGTATCTATTGATCTACTCACACTCTGGGGGTTGGTGCCCATCTCCATTTCTAAGCCCAAGAGCCGGCGTTGTCCGTAGACTCCTCCAAGGTCATGTGGCCATTGGCATGACTGCATGGAGCGCCGTTACCTTCCCGCCGGAGCTGTATCTATTGATCTACTCACACTCTGGGGGTTGGTGCCCATCTCCATTTCTAAGCCCAAGAGCCGGCGTTGTCCGTAGACTCCTCCAAGGTCATGTGGCCATTGGCATGACTGCATGGAGCGCCGTTACCTTCCCGCCGGAGCTGTATCTATTGATCTACTCACACTCTGGGGGTTGGTGCCCATCTCCATTTCTAAGCCCAAGAGCCGGCGTTGTCCGTAGACTCCTCCAAGGTCATGTGGCCATTGGCATGACTGCATGGAGCGCCGTTACCTTCCCGCCGGAGCTGTATCTATTGATCTACTCACACTCTGGGGGTTGGTGCCCATCTCCATTTCTAAGCCCAAGAGCCGGCGTTGTCCGTAGACTCCTCCAAGGTCATGTGGCCATTGGCATGACTGCATGGAGCGCCGTTACCTTCCCGCCGGAGCTGTATCTATTGATCTACTCACACTCTGGGGGTTGGTGCCCATCTCCATTTCTAAGCCCAAGAGCCGGCGTTGTCCGTAGACTCCTCCAAGGTCATGTGGCCATTGGCATGACTGCATGGAGCGCCGTTACCTTCCCGCCGGAGCTGTATCTATTGATCTACTCACACTCTGGGGGTTGGTGCCCATCTCCATTTCTAAGCCCAAGAGCCGGCGTTGTCCGTAGACTCCTCCAAGGTCATGTGGCCATTGGCATGACTGCATGGAGCGCCGTTACCTTCCCGCCGGAGCTGTATCTATTGATCTACTCACACTCTGGGGGTTGGTGCCCATCTCCATTTCTAAGCCCAAGAGCCGGCGTTGTCCGTAGACTCCTCCAAGGTCATGTGGCCATTGGCATGACTGCATGGAGCGCCGTTACCTTCCCGCCGGAGCTGTATCTATTGATCTACTCACACTCTGGGGGTTGGTGCCCATCTCCATTTCTAAGCCCAAGAGCCGGCGTTCTCCGTAGACTCCTCCAAGGTCATGTGGCCACTGGCATGACTGCGTGGAGCGCCGTTACCTTCCCGCCGGAGCTGTACCTATTGATCTACTCACACTCTGGGGGTTGGTGCCCATCTCCATTTCTAAGCCCAAGAGCCGGCGTTGTCCGTAGACTCCTCCAAGGTCATGTGGCCACTGGCATGACTGCGTGGAGCGCCGTTACCTTCCCGCCGGAGCTGTATCTATTGATCTACTCACACTCTGGGGGTTGGTGCCCATCTCCATTTCTAAGCCCAAGAGCCGGCGTTGTCCGTAGACTCCTCCAAGGTCATGTGGCCATTGGCATGACTGCATGGAGCGCCGTTACCTTCCCGCCGGAGCTGTATCTATTGATCTACTCACACTCTGGGGGTTGGTGCCCATCTCCATTTCTAAGCCCAAGAGCCGGCGTTCTCCGTAGACTCCTCCAAGGTCATGTGGCCAGCATGACTGCATGGAGCGCCGTTACCTTCCCGCCGGAGCTGTACCTATTGATCTACTCACACTCTGGGGGTTGGTGCTCATCTCCATTTCTAAGCCCAAGAGCCGGCGTTGTCCGTAGACTCCTCCAAGGTCATGTGGCCACTGGCATGACTGCGTGGAGCGCCGTTACCATCCCGCCAGAGCAGTACCTATTGGTCTACTCACATTGGCATGTGTTCGAACTGCTACTTTGGCAGAAGCTGGGGCTAACAGTGGGAGCTCACCCCACTCCCTGGATTCGAACTGCCCACCTTTCGGTCAGCAAGTTCAGCAGCTCAGCGGTTTAACCGGCTGCACCACCACGGGCCTTAAGAAATACAGTAATAATAATAATAATAATAATAATAATAATAATAATAATAATAAAACTTTATTTATACCCTGCCACCATCTCCCCGTGGGGACTCGGGGCGGCTCACAACGTTACAAAAGTAACAGCGCAAATACATTAAACAATATACACAGTTTAAAACACAAGAAGATGATAAAAACAGAAGTAAAAACAAAGGTTTATACAACAGTGATAATATCAAACAACCACCAATGCAAATCCGTCAATCAGTAGAGTTTCACTTATCCAAGTCTCGCTTATCCAAGCTTCTGGATAATTCAAGCCATTTTTGTAGTCAATGTTTGCAATATATCGTGATATTTTGGTGCTAAATTCGTAAACACGGTAATTACAACATAACATTACTGCGTACTGAACTATTTTTTCTGTCAAATTTGTTGTATAACATGATGTTTTGGTGCTTCATTTGTAAAATCATAACCTAATTTTATGTTTAATAGGCTTTTCCTTAATCCTTCCTTATAATCCAAGATATTTGCTTATCCAAGCTTCTGGCGGCCCGTTTAGCTTGGATAAGTGAGACTCTACTGTATTTAGGTACATAGAGATTGCAAAGGCTTGCAAGGGAAAATGCCGGCTTGACCTTGACCCTATTATAACCCGAGGAAGGCTTTTTCAGCTCATAAATAAGGCTGAAAAACTTGGCTTATCTTCGAGTATATACAGTATGTTGCATTATTGCCATTGCGTGTTTGCAGTTGTGTGTCAGCAAGTTGTACCAACTTATGGTGACCCTAAATTAAGTATATCATGAGGTTTTGGAAAAGCTTGGATAAGTGAGACTCTACTGTAATGCCTTTTTCAAATAATCCGGCTGCCGCAGGGTATCTAAGCTACCCTGTTTCCCCGAAAATAAGACAGGGTCTTATATTAATTTTTGCTCCCAAAGATGCACTAGGTCTTATTTTCAGGGTATGTCTTATTTTTCCATGAAGAAGAATTCACATTTATAGTTGAACAAAAAAATGAACCTTTATTCTATACTGTACAGTAGTTGTCATCACAAACCAGCATGACCAGACAAACTGTGAATCTTATCAGGAATTTCTTGTTACTACCATCATTTTACTGTACAACTATCTATAATATATACATTTACCAATCCTGCATGTTCTGGTGTTCTGTTCATTGGGCATGCTTCCAAACAAAAACGTTGCTAGGTCTTACTTTCAGGGGAGGCCTTATATTTAACAATTCAGCAAAACCTCTACTAGGTCTTATTTTCCGGGGATATCTTATTTTCGGGGAAACAGGGTAGTTATATACTGAACTAGTTATTTACTACAGAACGTGCTTTTGTGCAGCTCCTCGCCCCCAAACCGCATCTACTTCTTTGCAGACAACTTTTGGGGATGTTCTAAGGCTATGAAAGCCCGGCACCGAAGTCTTGCTGCTCTATTATTCTTCCTGATGGGGGTTTCCTGACTGTAGCGAAACCCATTTTTCTTCCTCTTGGAAATGAATAATTGAGGATCTTCTTTCCCTTTTGAGAGAGAGGATATGGACTCTGAAGCAGAGCTCCGTGGCTGGGTTTTCTTCAGGCCTGGGAGCTGAACTGTTTTGCAGCGGGAAACTCTCGGCTCGTTTTGGCAGGCAGATGCAATGATGAAAGATAGGGAGCGGATGGCTCATTTTTTAATGCCTCGTCTCCGAACTTTAAAAATGGTTTCATATTCCACGCTTTTGATTATGATCAGCATCCCGACCAAGTTGCTTGCTGAGAAGAAATTGAGCGTGCAAATAGTCTTTCATCATGATCACCGCGGCGGTGCAAAGTAATTCATAAAAGAATCGGGGAATATATCGAGATCCAATATTGTTTTCGTCTCAATCAATATTAATAATTGTTTTGCATTTTTTCTCAAAAAAGGTACATCGTACAATTGAAAAATGTGCAGAGATCAGGGAGCAATTGCCAACATGTTGGATTCACTGATTATACATAAAAGGAACCATCATTTAACTTGCAAATGTGGGAAAAATTGCAGCAGAGGCCATTGATCTGCAGCAGGAAAAGAATTACCGTATATACTCGAGTATAAGCCAAGTTTTTCAGCCCTTCTTTAGGGCTGAAAAAGCCCGCTTCGACTTATACTTGGGTGAGGGTCCTGGTCGACTTATATTCGGGTTGGCTTCTACTTGAGTATATATGGTACATTTATTATTTTTCTCTATTATTATTGGTATTATTACAGTTGTTATTTTACTCTATTATTATTACATTTATTATTTTACTCTATTATTATTGGTAATATTATATTTTACTCTATTTTTATTATTATTAATACATTTATTATTTCACTCTGATCTTATTATGACATTGTTATTTTACTCTATTAATTATTATGATTACATTTATTATTTTACTCTATTATTATTGTGACTTACATTTATTTTACTATATTTTTTATTATTATTGATACATTTATTATTTCACTCTGATCTTATTACATTTATTTTACTCTATTATTATTGTTACTCTTACATTTATTTTACTCTATTTGTATTATTATTAAGACATTTATTATTTCACTCTGATCTTGTTATTACATTCGTTATTTTACTCTATTAACTATTATGATTACATTTATTATTTTACTCTATTATTATTGTTACTATTACATTTATTTTACTCTGTTTTTATTATTATTAAGACATTTATTATTTCACTCTGATCTTGTTATTACATTCATTATTTTACTCTAATATTATGAAAAGGATATATAAGCACATTGACATTGAAGAAGATGAGAATAATGATTTAATCAGCGTTGGACTGCCTTATCTTAAATTACAGCATTATGTAAACATTCAAAAAGATTTAACCTACTGATGCCCCAATTAATGTAATTTTATTGGTATTCATTTTTATTTCTGAAATTTACCACACTTGGCTCATACTTGAGTCAATGTTTTCACAATTTTTTCGTGGTTAAAATTAGGTGCCTCGACTTATATTCACGTTGGCTTATACTTGAGTATATACGGTATCTTTTATTTATTTGCACAACGTTAGGCCTGGTTTTAATTATATATCTGAGCGAAAAAGGTCAGTCGCTATTTTATGAAGACTGGCAGTAAGGAACTCGGGTGTTCTGTACAAATTATATTTATTCAATGCCAGGCTGTGAAACTGTGCCAAATGAAGGCGGAAGGTTATGCACACATTCGCAAAGGTTAATTCTGGAGTATCGAAGGGAAGGAGACCTTTTGCATCCTCGGCAACAGCAACAGCGCCGACTCTTTATTCGCTTTGCAATTACGGAAAAGCAAATGTCTTTGCTGGAGGACGAGCTTTGCTCGAAACTCACGAAAAGAGCGCACGCTGCCGAGGTTCCGTTTTTGTTATTTTCAGCCCCGGCTTCCATCCTTGGAGGGTTTGGTATTTAGACCCGTGCCTTCATGTTTGAAGGGTTCTTGCCAAATGGCTTGTGAAAAGGACAAAGGGGAACGTGGGCCGAGCTGAGCACCAGCTATTTTGGGATCTATGCATTGATTTTGGTCTTGGTTTGAGAGAAAGTGGCCTGGAGAGGCAAAGGGAGCCGGGTCACAATACTTTTGGAGGTTATGATGGCCAAGGAGGTGGGAACGGTTTCTTTTTGTTTTTTAAAAAAATTGTTTTATGAGGGTTGAATGAAAAGTAATGCCTCCACCTTCGTGACTTGGGTTTGGATAGGAAGATTTAAATAAATTAAATGCAGAAATAATCCTTAGAATGTGCTCTTCAACTACCACTATTCATGTTTCCACATAATCACCAGACAATGGGATACATTTCTGCCAATGATGAACACGTTTTCTGAAGCCGTCACGGAAGAAGTCGACACTCTGTTTCTGCAACTGGCGTCTCACAGGACCCATCGCGCACAGATCTTCCGATATCCAAGGAAAGCAATAATGTGACCCACATGTTCTTGATGCTTGAAATGTCTCTCTGTGTGATATGATGATCGTCCTGAATCAATCTGTCAACTCTTTGCTTGTGAAACTCGGTGGTTGCTGTCACAGGACGTCCAACTCTTTGTTTGTCACGCAAGTCAGATGTTCCCACCTCAACATCTTTAAACTTACTCTCCCAACGACCCACAGGACTCACATCCACACAATCCCCATAAACAGCTTGCATTCTCTGAGGCATCTCCTTTGGGGTGACACCTTCTGCAGTCAAGAATTCAGTGACTGCACATTTCTTAAGTCACATTGACTGATTGTCTGCGCAGGGTTGCATACTTCGCACTTTAACAACACAACTGTTCAATGCTAAGGCTTCCCACCAAATGGAACTGTAGAGGAGAGTCTACTGAACAAGCCAGTATCTGCTGCAGACCAGGACTGCCATCTGTTGAGGAGTTACCAAGGTGGAGGCATTACTTTTCATTCAACCCTGGTATTAATTACTAGCTGTGCCCGGCCACATGTTGCTGTGGCAAAGTCTGGTGGTATGGAAAATAAAGTATTGAGGAACTGGTGGTAGTTAGTAGAGGTGTGCGAAAATTTTTCCTTTGTTTCCTTCGTGCTATTGTTTCATTTCGACCGTTTGTCTACACAAAACGAATTATGACATTTTCATAGGAAACAAGAGGTGACATGAAAACAAAAGCCACACAATCATCGTGCTTGCTTTTGTTTTCCTTCGTTTCGGCCCCATAACAATAAACAGGTACTGACAGAAAGCTCCTTTCCCATGACAGCTGATGTGTACCAATGGGGTGTTAATATTAATATTAATATTAATAATGATAGTTACTCTGGGACCCTAAGCTGAGTCTGGGAGAGCAGTGCCTCCCAATTACATGCAATGTGTGCCAATGGGTCTTGATAATAATAATAATAATAATAATAATAATAATAATAATAACAACAACAACAACAACAACAACAACAACAACAACAACAACAACAACAACAGTAGTACTCTGGGGAAAACCCAAATGTTTTAAAAGAGATCAAAATGTGGCAATTTTCACCCCTCCAGCCCAAAAACTAAACCGGGGGGGGGGGGGAGCCTCGGAAGCCCTTGCATTGCAGCCAATGGTCTGAAAATTTTTGGGTTTTTTTGTAAGCCAGACGAAAATTCGTGTTGTATAGGCAGCCCATTATTAGCGGGACACAAATACAAAACTGAGATGACACAAATGAAACTACACAAAATGAACAGCAGTTCTATACGAGTGCACACCACTAGTGTCTAATCTGCATTCAAATGACAACTTGTGCAAAATAAGTATAACATACTTTACCATTGAAGGAGCCCCTGCTGGCACAGCGGGTTAAACTGCTGAGCTGCTGAACTTGCTGACCCAAAGGTTGGTGGTTCGAATCCAAGGAGCGGGGTGAGCTCCCGCTGTTAGCCCCAGCTTCTGCCGACCTAGCAGTTCGAAAACATGCAAATGTGAGTAGATCAATAGGTCCCGCTCCGGCAGGAAGGTAACAGCATTCTATACAGTCATGTCCATAGCCACATGACCTTGGAGGAGTCTATGGACAATGCCGGCTCTTCGGCTTAGAAATAGGTGCATTTTGCTAATCTACTATTACAACCTCGCTGTTTTTAAATTCTATGTTTTTAATAAGTGTGTTTTTATTCTTTTTGGTTACTGTGCAAATATTACAATCGGTGCATGTTATTGTTTATTGATGCATTGTATATTGTTATTGTTTTGTATCTGATATTTCTGTGAGCAGTAGAGTCTCACTTATCCAACACCCACTTATCCAACGTTCTGGATTATCCAACGCATTATTGTAGTCAATGTTTTCAATACGTGATATTTTGGTGCTAAATTCGTAAATAGAGTAATTACTACATAGCATTGCGCCGTATTGAACTACTTTTTCTGTCAGATTTGTTGTATAACATGTTTTGGTGCATAATTGGTAAAATCATAACCTAATTTGGTGTTTAATAGGCGTTTCCTTAACCTCTCCTTATTATCCAACATATTCATTTATCCAACATTCTGCTGGCCCGTTTATGTTGGATAATTGAGACTCTACTGTATGTCTAAATACATCAGGAGTTTTCTGGGCTGTCTGTTCCAGAAGCATTCTCTCCTGACGTTTCACTCACATCTGTGGCAGGCATCCTAAAAGGTTGTGAGGTCTGTTGGAAACGAAGCAAGTGCAATGTATATGTGTGTATATATATATCTGTATCTGTATCTATATATATAGGGTTGTTGTATGTTTTCCGAGCTGTCTGGCCATGTTCCAGAAGCATTCTCTCCTGTCGTTTTGCCCACATGTGTGGCAGGCATCCTCAGAGGTTGTGAGGTCTGTTGGAAATGAGGCAAGTGCAATGTATATGTATATATGTGTATGTATGTATATACAGTAGAGTCTCACTTATCCAAGCTAAACGGGCCGGCAGAACCTTGGATAAGCGAATATCTTGGATAATAAGGAGGGATTAAGGAAGAGCCTATTAAATGTCACATTCCGTTATGACTTTACAAATTAAGCACCAAAACATCGTGTTATACAACAAATTGGACAGAAAAAGTAGTTCAATACGCAGTAATGTTATGTTGTAATTACTGTATTTACAAATTTAGCACCAAAATATCACAATATATTGAAAACATTGACTACAAAAATGCCTTGGATAATTCAGAACCTTGGATAAGCGAGTCTTGGATAAGTGAGATTCTACTGTATGTCTAAACACATCAGGAGTTTTCCGGGCTGTCTGGTCATGTTCCAGAAGCATTCCCTCCTGATGTTTCACCCACATCCGTGGCAGGCATCCTCAGAAGTTGTGAGGTCTGTCGGAAACTATATCTGTGTAACGATGTAATAAGAGTAGTGAGACTGACAGAAAGAAAGCTATATGTCAACAGAGAAAAGAAAGGGAGGTTTTGAGAAGGAGCAAATGGTTACTAATGAGAAAGTGTTTGGAAAAAACTTCCCACGGAAAGGGGCCTTGATTCTAGCTTTAAGAGGAGCCGTTTCTGAGAGTGAGTTCAGAAGTGGTAACTTTGCTCATCGAGAGGTTTGATTCTTGTTTCATGGACTCTTGTTTCATGCCTCGTTCCTGTGGATTATCATATCATGTTCCTGAAAGCCTTGCGTCCCGAATCTCTTGTTCCAGTTCATGACTCTGTTCCTTGGACCAATTTTGACTCCCTTGTTTGAAGTTTATTCTTGCATTTGATTTTCATGGACCCTTGCTTCAAGACTCCCAAGTATCTTGTACCTGATGAACTAAAATCTTGTTTTATTGATTTGAACTTTGATTTGCTATTGCTTACATATATTCTTCAATAAACAACTTGCTTTGCTTATAGTCTGTGGCTCTGGCGTGGTTTTGAGATGTCTCGGCGGCCTAGGAGTGCAACAATACCATGCCTATCCATTCACAATCTGTCCTGTGTATTGATGTGCAGCAATGCGCAAGCCATGCTTATGTACCCACAATACATAAATGCAAGGGAGTCCTGCCATTTGGAAGGGAAGAATGCATTTCCACATTGGAGGATCCAAACGCCTGCTTGTTTCCAGAGAGGCCCTCATTTCCATATCTGAATATATATCTGCATCCATGTGTGTGTAATGCGTGCGCATCGCTCGGCTGAATGTTACTCAGGCAAGGATTGTCGCGCGGTGTGGGTCCCCCGTTTCCAACCGTTTCCTCATTAACTCGTGGGTGGCTGATGGGTGAGAGGCAGCCGCGTGGATTTCCAGAGCTCTTTTTAATTAGAGGTTTCGCGTTAACAACTCCAATCAAGATTAGCGGGGGACGGCTCGTCTCGGGATAATGCATGGGAGTCGAAAATCACCTTGACAAAACAGATGGGCCTCTCCGTCATTAGGAAGAAAGTGTTTGCGCTGTTTTCGTGACAGGCAAATTAGTCACCGGGACTTTAAAGATTAAGGGGACTTGCATTTGGCGGTGGCTGCCGTTTGGAGGAGAGGAGCAGCAGCCGTGGCGCATTTGCAGATCATAGAATAACGCTGTTTACATTTTGTTTTTGCATTCTTGCTTGTGCACTTTCCTAACTGCTTTCTTCAAACTTTGGAAAGCTCTTTGCGAGAGTTTCCTGAGTTCAAGGGAGCAAAAAAATGATAGGGCTCGGGCTGTGGCGCAGGCTGGAGAGCAAGCCAGCTGTAACCAGCTGCAATGAATCACTCTGACCAGGAGGTCATGAGTTCGAGGCCCTCTCGGAGCCTATGTTTGTCTTGTCTTTGTACTATATTAAAGGCATTGAATGTTTGCCTATATGTGTCATGTGATCCGCCCTGAGTCCCCTTCGGGGTGAGAAAGAAGGGCGGAATATAAATGCTGTAAATAAATAAATAAATAAATAAATAAATAAATAGGTTTCAATATCACCAATTGCATGAAAGATATATAAAAAAGATATGAGGGTGGGATTTGCAACCAAAAAAATCAGAACTGGAAAGAATATGGGAAAAGGGAAACAAAGGGTTCATCTCCAGATTATACAAATACATATTCAGTTACAACATGGAGGACAACAGAGTCAAGACAGTCATAATATCCTGGGCCAAGGACTTTGGTAGACGAATAGTATTTGAATATTTATTTATTTATTTACAGTACAGTAGAGTCTCACTTATCCAACATAAATGGACCGTCAGAACGTTGGATAAGAGAATATGTTGGATAATAAGGAGGGATTAAGGAAAAGCCTATTAAACATCAAATTAGGTTATGATTTTATAAATTAAGCACCAAAACATCATGTGATACAACAAATTTGACAGAAAAAAATAGTTCAATACGCAGTAATGCTATGTAGTAATTACTGTATTTACGAATTTAGCACCAAAATATCACAATGCATTGAAAACATTGACTACGAAAATGCGTTGGATAATCCAGAATGTTGGATAAGTGAGACTACTGTATATATTAAGTTATAACATGGAGGACAACAGAGTCAAGACAGTCATGATAATCCTAGGCCAAGGACCTCGGTAGACCAATAGAATTTGATTATTTATTTATTTACAGTATTTATATTCCGCCCTTCTCACCCCAATGGTTCAATATTCGCTCCAAAAGTAGGGGCGCTGGCACTTCGTTTCTAAAGTCATTTCCGATTTTTGAACCCAAAAATTCAAAACTTTATGAAAATTCGGAATATTCGTAATTAATTCATTAATGGCGGACGCGCATGTGCAATGTCGAAAAACAGTGCTGGGTGGGAACTTTAGAGGGCTCTCGCACTCTAATTTTTTGAGCTATCCTGATCAAATTTGGTACAGTGATAGAACACATTTAATACTGCTAGCTCACCAATTTCAGAACGTTTCTCTTATCCTCTGAGTTTTGGAGAATTTTCATAGTTTATGTAAGCAATGGGTCTTGTAGGACTGCACCCCACGGAAGCAAACACACACAACTCTCAAAGACATCCAATGCTGTGTAAATACCGTACATATTATAAGGTAGTGGATTTTGTCTATAGCGGAACAGGTTCAGTCGTAGGTCCTGGAGACTGTGTGGTAGATTGCAGTAGATTACAACTGGTTTCCTGAGTATTTCTCCAGTTTCGGATACCTTTCATCAGGTAATCTACAAAGTGCTTCTTAAATCCATTTTTGGTTGGAAAAGGTTGTAAATATTTGTTGAAGGGCTCTGCTTCTGCTTTGATTTATACACAAATAAAAATAAAAGGGAAAACTTCTGGTACTAAACTTACACATGAAGCCTAGACAATATAAACCATACATTAAATAGACATGGGTTGATTTTACCTGGACATTACTTTGACAGTATTTGGGACAATATAAAGACGTCTATAGGATGGGACACTACTATTAGAGACTCGTTTAGTTTAAATCCGGTTTAAATCTTACATGAATTTAGAGTACTGCTTGTTAACTGTAATGTTGTGATATATAAAAAAAGGTTGGTGTATATAAGCATTGTGTGACTCAAACGGGACATACTAATAGGTTGTATTAGAGACCATACTTTTTTTGTATATACAGTAGAGTCTCACTTATCCAACACTCGCTTATCCAACGTTCTGGATTATCCAACGCAGTTTTGTAGTCAATGTTTTCAATATATCGTGATATTTTGGTGCTAAATTCATAAATACAGTAATTACAACATAACATTACTGCGTATTGAACTACTTTTTCTGCCAAATTTGTTGTCTAACATGATGTTTTGGTGCTTCAACTGTAAAATCATAACCTAATTTGATGTTTAATAGGCTTTTCCTTAATGCCTCCTTATTATCCAACATATTCGCTTATCCAACATTCTGCCGGCCCATTTATGTTGGATAAGTGAGACCCTACTGTAGTAGCTAGTAGCTACAAGACAGAAGAGCTCTCCAAGGTGCTGAATGTAAGCTGGAGGCTAGTCTCTGCTTCTTTTCCCTCCTGAGACTAAAACCAGAAGTAAATCCAAATAATAATAATAATAATAATAATAATAATAATAATAAAACTTTATTTATACCCTGCCACCATCTCCCTGTGGGGACTCGGGGCGGCTCACAATGTTACAAAAGTAACAGCACAAATACATTAACAATACACACAGTTTAAAACACAGCTCACAGCTCACTGACTACTTTTTCTATCAAATTTGTTGTATAACAAGATGTTTTGGTGCTTAATTTGTAAAATCATAACCTCATTTGATGTTTAATAGGCTTTTTTCTTAACCCCTCCTTATTATCCAAGATATTCGCTTATCCAACGTTTTGCCAGCCCGTTTATCTTGGATAAGTGAGACTCTACTGTAGCAACAACAATAATAGAGTAAAATAATAAATGCAATAATATGTAATAGAGTAAAATAATAAATGTAATAATACTAATAATAACAGAGAAAATTAATAAATGTACCATATATACTTGAGTATAAGCTGACCCGAATATAAGCCAACCAGGACTCTCACCTGAGTATAAGCCGAGGAGGGCTTTTTCAGTCCTAAAAAAGGGCTGAAAACCACAGCTTATACTCGAGTATGTACGGTACAGTAGAGTCTCACTTATCCAACACTCGCTTATCCAACATTCTGGATTATCCAACGCATTTTTGTAGTCAATATTTTCAATATATCGTGACATTTTGGTGCTAAATTCATAAATACAGTAATTATTACATAGCATTACTGTGTATTGAACTACTTTTTCTACTTTGTCTAACATGATGTTTTGGTGCTTCATTTGTAAAATCATAACCTAATTTGATGTTTAATAGGCTTTTCCTTAATGCCTCCTTATTATCCAACATATTCGCTTATCCAACATTCTGCCGGCCCGTTTATGTTGGATAAGTGAGACTCTACTGTAATTCTTTTCCTGCTGCAGATCAATGGCATCTGCTGCAATTTTTCTCACATTTGCAAGTTAAATGATGGTTCCCTCCAATATGTGGCTAGTTTGGGGGACTTCTGATAAGGAAAGATGAGTTGTGGTTGTGTGCCTTCAAGCTGACCCTGTTTTGTGGTGATCCTAACATAATAAGCTCCATCATTTTCGTCATGATCCTCATCATTAATGATGCACCTTCTTCTCAAAAGCTGGACTCAGGGTGGTGAAAATATTCACTGTGAGTGCAGTGCTGTTGAAAACATGCAAGAAGTCACTACTGCCACGGAATTAAGCGATTAACGATATTAAAAGTATCTGCAATATTATAATGAAGATATGATGGAGAAGCGGGGGCCGGCGCAGGGCACAGGGGTCATCCTTAAGGGAAGGAGCTTTTTGGTCTCCGAGCAGCCGATGGCCCCGTCTCTCTCTTCCCTTCACCTCTGCAGCGGCGGAGGGCAACAGGGAGTTGAGAGATAATATCTGCATCGTTTCGGGTGAATTAATTAAGGCCAAACGGTCTTCTCATTTGCAATTTGCACGATTCCGGGGAGACTCCTGGAAGGCACTCGTTTGAGCAGCGGCAGCAACAACAGCACGCTCATGAGCGTTGTTTGGGTCCAAAAGTAATGCCAGGTCCTCATTGAGGTCCTTCAAAGCTTGCTCATTAGCTTGCTAATTGACGTGGCATGTTATTACAGAGATTAGTAACTCATGCGGCCAGAGGTAATTTACACCCTGGCACCTATGATTCTTTGTCATTTTTGATAGGGAAAACAGAGGTTTGTTTACTGGGTTTCAGAGCATCCTGGGTTGTAATAATATCTGGAAGTCGAAATTCAGATTTATTTATTTACAGTATTTATATTCAGCTCTTCTTTCTCACCCCGAAAGGGACTTAGGGCGGATCACAATGTACACATACATGGTAAACATTCAATGCCAGTAGACATATGACATATATAGACAGACACAGAGGCAATTTAACATTTTCCAGCTTCATGAGGGAATGCTCGATTCCGGCCACAGGGGGAGCTGCTGCTTTCATCATCCACTGTGACACTGAATCCCTCATGGAGTACTTCCTTATTCCTTTCGGCACACTGCTGGACATTTTTATGGTGTCATAAATTAGTTAAATTAGCCTCCCTGCATAAAGCGGTACCTAAATTTCCTACTTGACAGATGCAACTGTTTTTCGAGCTTCTTAGGTCAACAGCGAGCTAGGCTATTAATGTTTGGGTGCTCAATCTGTCCCAGGCTGGCTTTAAACTCATGCAGCTGCAATAAATCACTACTCACCGAGAGGTCATGGGATCGAAGCCAGCCTGCATCGGAGTGAGCTCCCGACCATTAATAGCCTAGCTCGCTGCCCACCTAAGCAGCTCGAAAAACAGTTGCATCTGTTGAGCAGAAAATTCTAGGTACTGCTTATGCGGGGAGGCTAATTTAACTAATTTACGACACCATAAAAACATCCAGCAGCATGCAGTAGAATGAGGAAGTACTCCATCTAGGACTCGGTGTCACAAGTGGACGGTGAAGCGGCAGCTCCCCCTGTGGTTGGAAACAAGCATACCCTCATGAAGCCGGAAGCTGGAAAATGTTAAATTGCCTCTGTGTCTGACTATGTGTTGTATGTCTAATGGCATTGAATGTTTGCCATGCATATGTGCATTGTGATCTGCCCTGAGTCCCTTTCGGATGAGAAGGGTGGAATATAAATACTGTAAATAATAATAATAATAATACAGTAGAGTCTCACTTATCCAAGCCTCGCTTATCCAAGCTTCTGGATAATCCAAGCCATTTTTGTAGTCAATGTTTTCAATATATCGTGATATTTTGGTGCTAAATTCGTAAATACAGTAATTACAACATAACATTACTGCGTATTGAACTACTTTTTCTGTCAAATTTGTTATATAACATGATGTTTTGGTGCTTAATTTGTAAAATCATAACCTAATTTGATGTTTAATAGGCTTTTTCTTAATCCCTCCTTATTATCCAAGATATTCGCTTATCCAAGCTTCTGCCGGCCCATTTAGCTTGGATAAGTGAGACTCTACTGTAATAATAATAATAATAATAATAATAATAATAATAATAATAATAATAATAATACGAAATCCAGCATATCTATCTTGTTTGCTGTGTCATACAATAATAATAATAATAATAATAATAATAATAATAATAATAATAATAATAATAAAACGCCTGGAGGGCCCAAGCTTTCCCATGGCTGCTTGAGTTGGTCACCCAGGGAATTTCCAGGGCCAAAAAGGGATTTGGTCCAAATCTAATGCTCAAATCACTACCCAAAACTAGAGTTGCCTCTATGGTGCCATAAATGCTGCATATTCATCCGGGGAGGCCGTGGCCTTCATGTGTGAACTTGCAGGGAAGATGCAATCAGGAAATCCGCTCAGCCGTCCCCAAAAGTCCCCAAGCGCCCATCGTAACCACTGCCGGTACCAACCATGCAGGCAGGCGGTGACATTTCCGAAATATCCCCGTTCCACTGAAAACGGCAGTAAAAAGGGACGATGATGTACCTGCTGTGGGAATTTACACCTCATTTGTGCTCAAGATTGCAGTCATAATTAAATAAATGCTTACATTTCTTGCTTTGGTTCCCTCCCTTGTCGAACAAGAGCGCACAATGCACAAGGGACTTAGTTCACTCTAGGACAGATATTATCGCAACGCTCTTTTGTGGCGTTTTGTTTTTAGGGGGAAGCGGAAATAAAGCACGTAGCCGCGTCGTGCAAGCTTTGGGGCAGAGGACTCCTTTGCTATAAAGGAAATAAAAATGATAGATATTCCAAGGCATACAAACTAGAAGGGATCGCGTGGGGAGTGTGAAACAGTCGGGCTTGTTTTTGAGTACTTCCTCATTCCTTTCTGCACACTGCTGGCAGTTTTTATGGTGTTGTAAATTAATTAAATTAGTCTTCCAGTATAAAGTGGTACCTAAATTTCCTACTTGGCAGATGCAACTGTCTTTCAAACTGCTTAGGTCAACAGTAAGCTAGGCTATTAATGGTCAGGAGTTCAATCCGACCCGGGCTGGTTTCGACTCATGACCTCATAAATTAGTTAAATTAACCTCCCCGCATAAAGTGGTACCTAAATTTTCTACTTGACAGATGCAACTGTCTTTCGAGCTGCTCAGGTCAACAGCGAGCTAGGCTATTAATGGTTGGGAGCTCAATCCAACCCGGGCTGGCCTCGAACTCATGACCTCATAAATTAATTAAATTACTCTCCCTACATAAAGTGGTACCTAAATTTCTTACTTGGCAGATATAACTAACTGTCTTTCGAGATGCTTGGGTCAACAGCGAGCTAGACTATTAATGGTCGGGAGCTCACTCCGACCCGGGTTGGCCTCAAACTCATGAGCTCGTAAATTAGTTAAATTAGCCTCCTCGCATAAAGCGGTACCTCAATTTCCTATTTGACAGATGCAACTGTCTCTTGAGCTACTTAGCTCAACAGCGAGCTAGGCTACTAATGGTTGGAAACTCACTTCGATCTGGGTTGGCTTCGAACTCATGACCTCTCGGTCAGTAGGGATTTATTGCAGCTGCGCCATAGCCTGGCTATTCTAATCAGGTCATAGGTGTGCATAACACATGTGTATATATATCACTAATCAGACCCTGGACACATTGAGACTCAGTGCTCCCTTTCCCCACCAGGTTGCATGGGAAAGCAAAGCCCGCGGAGACGATGACTGCAACTTTGGAGCCTTTGGAGCAAGGCAGCCTCCCTTCTTCTGGCGAGTCCCACCTGGATTGATTTCTGGATGTCAAGGATGAAGCTGACCTGCATGTTCTCCTTCATCCTGCTGTTCGGAGCAGCTGGCCTCGTGGTCTTCATCCATCTGCAAGACCCAGAAGAAATCATCCACCAGCAAACACCAGGTGAGTGATGCTTGAGATGATGATGTTTGGCTTGTGCTTTGGAGGCCCGTGTTTGCCCACGTTGTGAACTGAAGCAAGGCTTTGATACATTTCTGGGGAGAAGACCTTGGAAGGTCATGTTGGCTTGGAAGACCTTGGAAGGTCATATTGGCTTGGAAGACCTTGGAAGGTCATGTTGGCTTGGAAGACTTTGGAAGGTCATATTGGCTTGGAAGACCTTGGAAGGTCATGTTGGCTTGGAAGACTTTGGAAGGTCATATTGGCTTGGAAGACCTTGGAAGGTCATGTTGGCTTGGAAGACTTTGGAAGGTCATATTGGCTTGGAAGACCTTGGAAGGTCATGTTGGCTTGGAAGACCTTGAAATGTCATGTTGGCTTGGAAGACCTTGGAAGGTCATGTACATTGGCTTTTGCCTTTGCGTGAGAGCTGTAGAACCTGAGGATTGAACCAGCATCCGTTGTGCCACTGTTTATGTATCCTGTACACTTTCAGCCCCTCTATCTGATTTGAAGCCATGTGTCAATAGTAGGTTGCAAGTCACATGAATTGCATCCAAAAGATCCGAGCCCGGGACCCTTTTCTTAGCATAGCTTCTCTCACCAGACTTGGTCATTATGTGGGATGGGATTCCTTCTCTCAAATGTGTGGAGTTGTTTATGTGTGCACCTGTGGAAAAGATAATGCGCTCTATTTATATGTGCACCTGTGGAAAAGATAATGCAGTTTTTTTGGAGAGATGGATGATGGTGGAAAAGTTGCAAATGGAAGGAGATGAAGTACATTTTTCCTAGCCATAGCTTTGTTCAGGGCGAGCATCCCTTATCTGGAATTCCAAGACCCAAAATGTTCCAAAATTGTCTAAAATATGGCAGCTGAGAAAGTGACAACTTTGTTTTCTGATGGGACAGTGTGCACATACTTAAATTATTGAGAGTATTATGTGTAAATTTACCTTAAGGAGATGTGTATAAGAAACAATGAATTCCATGTCCAACCTACAAAATTATTTGATTATTATTACAGTTTGTTGTCAAATTACCTTCAGGAGATATGTATAAGAAACATTAATGAATTCCATGTCCCACCTACAAAATTATTATTATTATTATTATTATTATTATTATTATTATTATTACAGTATGTATCAAATTACCTTCAGGAGATGTGTATAAGAAACATTAATGAATTCCATGTCTCATCTACAAGATACGTTGTTGTTGTTGTTGTTGTTGTTGTTGTTGTTGTTATTATTATTATTATTACTACAGTAAGTAATTAACTTCAGGAGACGTATATAAGAAGCATCAATGAATTCCATGTCCCATCTACAAGATACATTTATTATTATTATTATTATTACAGTAATAATTAACTTCAGGAGATGTGTATAAGAAACAATGTATTCCATGTCCCACCTACAAGATACACTATAATAATAATAATAATAATAATAATAATAATAATAATAATAAAAAATAACAACAGCAACAACAACAATACAGTAAGGTTTTGCTTATCCAAACTTCACTCATCTAACGTTCTGTATTATCCAACGCCGTCTGCCTTTTAGCAAATATTCCAAACTGCAAAACGCATCTGGTCCCAAGGATTACAGATAAGGGATATAGAACGTGTCTTAGTACATAGGAAAATGTGTATTATTTTGTGCATTGCTCCAGATTTGCCCGTTTGGAAATGAATGCAGAAAGAGCACTGTGTCAAAGAGGGCACTGAAATAAGTGTTCGGTTTGTGCATCACAAACACTTGAATCTTCTGCGTTGAGTTATATATATATTGCAGGAAGACGTTGTGTCCGTGGCTATTTGGTTGCATGTTGAGACTCTCCTTTGCACCTGAAGTGTTCTTCCAAGTGCTATCTTTTCCTCAAATGCTCTGCAGAGTTATATTTGGAGGAGAGAGCCATTGCTCACGCTTAATGCATACCGTCCGGTTTAATTTGGGACGTTGTAGTTTATAATGCCAGGTTAATAAAGGACGGGTCCTTTCCGTTCCTTCGAAAGGCTTATTCACCGCCTTGCAACCGCGGAGGGAACCCCTCGACGTAACTACTACTTAACGCTGGAACAAAATGGGAGCCGTAAAACTTTAAGTAATGCTTGCATTACTCCCCGTCAGCAAAGCGCTCCCGACAGGAGCTGTTTGTGTTGATTTGTTACCACTCATTTATCCCTTCCCTGCGCCTTCTCGCCGCAACCTAATTGTAATCCTGTACTGGGAAAGCAATATCAAAGTCATTTTCCACAACATTAGTTACAATTTTCTTCTGATCCTTCGCGCGAAACGAGCCCATCCTGTTGGCTGCTCCGAACGCATAAACCTTGATTACATTTATCTGTTGCAAACAGGGGGTTTACAGTATATATTATGTCTATGCTGCTCCGGATGCGGGATGTTGTTGCATTTGTCTTGCTTTCTCCCTTTGCGATTGACGCAACGCTCCTACCCTGGTCGTTCTTTTGCAATGTGCGCACATTGTTTACAAAAAGCACAGAACATGGGATTTTTTTTTGCGCACTTCCATGAAGGATAAGGCCTTTTGGTTGGCTCTCTCAGATCCTGGTTGCTTCATCCACAGGAGACCATGGTAGGGATCTTATTTACTTAGGTGATCTCTCGTAGTTCGAGGAAGATGGTGGATGCGTAGGTGACTGTGGAGTCCTATTCTTGACCCGCATGTTTTTCCAGATGGAAGGCAGTCCTGGTCAGGGTTGGCTTAACGCACCTTCTTCCTCTCGGCACATATCTCCCTTTTGCCCTCCATTCATGCCTCTTCGAATTCCACAGCACTGCTGGTCACAGGTGACCTCCAGTTAGAGTGCTCCAGGGCCAGGGCTTCCCAGTTCTCTCATATTTATTTATTTATTTATTTATTTATTTATGTATTAGCAACATTTATATCCCACCCTTCTCACCCCGATGGGGATTCAGGGTGGCTTACAAGTTATGTATACATACAATATATTATATTATTAGTATTATTAGTATGGTGTCTATGTCACAGTTTTTAAGGTTGGGTTTGAGCCCATCTTTCAATCTCTTTTCCTGTCCACCAACGTTTTCCTGTCCACCAAAGTCCACCATTTCCGTTCCCTTGGCATCCACCTCTCCATTAAAGTCAACATTGACACTGAAATATAACACTGCCCGAGCTCTGCAAGTGCAGCATATTTACAAATGAAGCAGAGAGTGTTTGAGGATCGGGACATCTGTATGGAGACCAAGGTGCTTGTTTATGAAGCTTGTTTATAAAGGTTTGGGAGGTTTCCCCTCCCAAACCTCTCCACCAATGTTTTCCTGTCCATCAACGTCCACCACCACTCCCTTGGTAGCCACCTCACCCCAAAAGTCAATATTGACGCTGAAATACAACACCGCCCGAGCTCTGCAAGTGCAGCATTGCTGCAACATCTGTAGACAATCCACGTTTCGCACTCATAGAACAGGGTTGGGAGGAGAATAGCTTTATAAACAAGCCCCTTGGTCTCCCTACGGATGTCCCGATCCTCAAACAATTTCTGTTTCATTTGGAGAAATGCTGCACTCTCAGAGTTCAGGCGGTGTTGTATTTCAGCATCAGTGTTGACTTTTATGGAGAGGTGGTCTAATGTTACACCATCAATCTGTATTCCTGGCCTTGCAGTGGGATTGGCTGGTGTCTTTTGCTGGAAGCGTACTTTGGTTTTCTCGATGTTCAATGAGAGGCCGAGCTTCTCGTATGCTTCTGCAAAGGTGTTTAGAGTGGCTTGAAGATCTTCTTCTGAATGCACACACATTACGTTATCATCGACATATTGGAGTTCTATAACAGATGTTGTTGTGACCTTAGTTTGGGCTTTCAGTCTGCTGAGGTTAAATAGCTTGCCATCTGTCCGATACATGATTTCCACTCTGGTAGGAAGCTTCCCATCAACAAGATGAAGTATCATAGCGATAAACATGGGAAATAAGGTTGGGACAATGACACATCTCTGTTTGATACCTGATTCCACCTTAAATGGGTCACTTTGGGAGCCATTGCTGTCCAGCAAACGGCAAAGTAGGGGTCTAAATACTAATGAACGTTGGAGCGAAATTGTTAGGACGCAGCCCAATGTTCTGAAATTTTCATATTTGCTAAGCAAGGAAAACATTGGACACAGCTGACTGCGCCAGCTGCCAAAATATGTCCAACACTTTGTTTTGCTGGTTCTGAGCATTGTTAGCAATCATGGACCTTGACCTTAAGTCCCAATTTGGGGAAATGGTGGTGATAAAATCATAGATTTGGAAGGGACCCCAATCGCCATTTAGTCCAACTCTTTGCAATGCAATCAAAGCACATGATGATGATGATCTACTTGTTTCTAATCAAATTGGCTGCTATGCTTGTGTTTGTGAGTGTCTAAAATGTCATCGTGGGGCTGTTGTACTCTGGCTGTGAGACACCTTTTCACCCAGCACTGAATACAACAGTTTATCAAGAAAAGCATGTATAAATCCCAGGAACTACAACTCCCAAATGACAAAATCAATCCGCTCCCAACCCCACCAGTATTCAAATTTGGATGTATCAGTGCCAAATGTGGCCCAGTGAATGAAAATACATCCTGCATATCAGATATTTACATTACGATTCATAATAGTGGCAAAATGACAGTTGTGAAGTAGCAACAAAAATAATTTTATGATTGGGGGTCACCACAACATGAGGAACTGCATTAAGTGGTCGTGACATTAGGAAGATTGAGAACCAATAGTCAAATAGTGTTTGCTTTTTGTGTAGTTCTTAATATCATTTATATTTAGGGAGAGTTCAGGTCTGGTTTGCTGCTAAGCGTAAATTGTGTGCCCAGTTGCAAAACATTGCTATTCGGCACACACACAAAGCCTGCACAGCATAAACAATGTGTAACTCTGCAGACAGAGATTCGTGCGACACAACCCCCTTGTAGAGGATTTCGGCAGCGGCAACCTTGCAGCAAGAAGGTGGGATCAAAAAGCCAACTCCGCAAGGAATTCAGCAGGCAGGGAGCTCTCTTTTGTCCTTTCGGTGTCCAACTCTGAGCAAACTTTGATCAGAGCAGAGCGGGGCCTTGTTAGCTTTGCAGAAGCTTCCCGCAAAGTTGTTCAGAAGGCACGGCCAGGACTCCCGTCTCCGGGTCAGACTCAGGTCGGGGAACTCATAATCCTTTAATGCCAACTATAACACATCCGTGCTTGACAAAGAAATATACGAGGGTTGAATGAAAAGTAATGCCTCCACCTTCGTTACGTGGGTTTGGATGGGAATATTTTAATTAATCCAACACAGAAATATACCTTAAAATGTGCTCTTTAACGACCACTATTCACTTTTCCACATCATCACCAGACAATTGGATACATTTCTGCCAACAATGAACAAGTTTTCTGAAGCCGTCACGGAAGAAGTCGACACTCTGTTTCCGCAACCGGCGTCCCGCAGTCCCCATCGTGCACCTTACTTGCCCAACGGCGTACAGTACTTGCATCAACACAATCACCATACACAGCTTGCGTTCTCTGATGAATCTCCTTTGGGGTGACACCTTCTGCAGGGTTCCATACTTCGCACTTTAGCAACACAGCCGTTCAATGCTAAGGCTTCCCGCCAAATGGAACTGTAGAGGAGAGTCTACTGAACAAGCCAGTACCTGCCGCTTACCAGGACTGCCATCTGTTGAGAAGTTACGAAGGTGGAGGCATTACTTTTCATTCAACCCTCATATATTATCCAGGTCCAGTGCTCCCACCTCTGCCCGGACTCAGATATTTTGTGTCAGTGGCACAAAATATTGGTATCTATTTTTGTTTTGAAATTGACCTGTAGCTGCTGCATTTCCCACCCTCGGCTTATACTTGAGTCAATACGTTTTCCCAGTTTTTTGTGGTAAAATTAGGTGCCTCGGCTTATCTTCGGGTCAGCTTGTACTCGAGTATATACGTTAAGTGAAGTTGCTGCCCATATAAGAACTATTAGTTTTGGCATGGACTTTTTTTGTTGTTGAGGAATCTGTTGTGGAGAAAATGGCATGTGTTGTCAAGGGATTCTTGGGAGGCCGAGCTGTGTTCGCCTATGCGCTCTGCTGTCTATTTAGATGCTCTGCTTTGCTTGCAATGCCCCAAACCGCGCCTCATAGTCATTCAAGGAATCTTGTTCCGTTTCTTTGTTGTCTGGCAGCAAATGTGACATTTGAAGCTATGCTGGCTCTCTCCGTGGTGTCTTTCTCTTGGCAGGTTGAAGACACTTCTCTTTCAATGCCCCTTTGGGAGCGCATTGTTTATGAGCAAAAGCCTTTCAAGAATGCGCTCAGAGCTTCTTTTGCCTTTTAATGGATACATCTTCGTTGGCTTTTACTTCTACTGAGACATGAAATGTTTGAAACCCGAAACATTTTGCATATCAGGGTTTTCTTTTTCCAGATTTTGGAATACCAGGTCTAAATCCAAAATCTGGACCAAAGTAGAGCCAAAACTCTTCTGCCATGCTGGGGAAAAGTGGTTCAGTCTGATGATGAAGGGGGATTTGGGTTTATGCAGGCTGACCAAAGCAATGCTGATGAGGGAAATGTCAAAGGCTTTGATGATGGGAATGTTGAAGGCTCCAAATTGTCAGAGAGGCCGCAGGATAGCGAGGAAACAGAAACTAATGATAAGGGTGACCTTTCACAGGATTTGGAACATCAACAGAGTATAGAACATCAACAAGACCCAGGTGTCCCTGGCAGCGAGTCAGAGGAGTCTTCCTTAGATAGAGATGCATTTGGATGTCTGCTTTCTTTACTGCTTTTTATTCAAACTTTGCTATATTTTATCAATAAGCTGTTTAAATCTAGTCTGCTGTAGTGGAGTGTGTGTTAAGAGCAAGGTGAACCAGCGCTAAGGTGCAACACCTTGCTTAGGGCAATACGTCTGCATTTCATTTTCTGCCAACCTAGCAGTTCGAAAACATGCAAATGTGAGTAGATCAATAGGTACCACTTCTGTGGGAAGGTAACAGCGCTCCATGCAGTCATGCTGGCCTCATGACCTAGAAGGTATTTATAGACAATGCCAGCTCTTCGGATTAGAAATGGAAATGAGTACCAACGCCCAGAGTCGGACACAACAAGGAATAATTTCAGTGGAAAATCTTTACCTTATTAGTGATGCAAAAGCAGAGGATCTGACCATAACCAAGGCATATAACTGAATGTTGTTGTCTTCCACCTACAACAACAGCAAATCGCTTCTGGTGTAGTCTCCATAGGTGGGAGACAACAACACTCAGCTACATGCCTTGGCTATGCTTATTGTGCACAGACTTTGACTCCCATCGCTGTTCCTTGTCCACTATATGGCCGTATTGGGTGAACAGGAAAACTGCCAGATGGAAATAATCTTGGAGTGTGAAGGATTGAAACGCACCTTTAGTATTTGCCTCGACAAGGCCTCCCAACTCTCAAGAGGTCTCCACTCCAAGCCTTTGAATCTTCATTCCAATCCTAGTTCAGACAAACAGGGTTTCCTTTCCTCCGTCATGTTAGTTCTCAAGATGATATTGTTGTTGAACACGATACTTGTCTTCATCCTGGTGAGTGGCTACTGTGTCCTGGTCCATTTGGTTTAGCTTAAATGCTCACCAGGCACGGATCCTCTTATCCACAGTCCTAGCTCAAAATTTGACTGTGAGATTTAAGATGCACAAATGCAGCACTCCTTCTTTGACTTTCCAAATTGAGGTACAAAATTATTTCCAGCTGCTGCATCTGTTGGTTCGCAGATCTCCAACTTGGGTTTGGAGATGAGCTGCACAAACCGGACTTGCCTTGGAGAAACCGCTGAAGCTCACAAAACTCCTTGACGGATCCACCGTCATGTTTAGTTGCAATGTACAGATGTCTCTGATTATGGCCTTGGGGCTGTGCTTCCCCAGAACCCACAGAGAGTTTCAGATTTGACAAGACTGTAATAAAGATCATATTCTGTGGTCAGAAAAGGAGACAACTTGCATCCGTACGAGCTCTGGAGGGACGGCCGGCGCACCGGTGGGGCTGCATGTTCGCATTACATATTGATCACAACCACCGGCAACTTTCTCTAAATGAAAGGTTTGCTAAAGAGCGGAATGAGGATTTCCAGGTCAGCTGCCAAACTGTTATCTGCAAGGGAGAATATACCTGTCATTGGGAATTGCGCTGCAGATTATATTTCGTGGCTTCTTTAGCCATTGTCAGAAAGTAAGCAAGACGGGTTGATTGTTTTGATCTCAGCTGCTCCTGCAACCACGTCTTGCTCTTACTGAGAGATACAATGCAAAGTTCAGGATGGCCTGACCATGCCACGGGTGCAAAACATGCCAGATCCCTTTACTTTTCCTTAAGGAGCCACAAGGAATTATTATCCTTTGTCGCTTGTCATCTTTTGTCCCAACAGGATCAGGAAAATGGGTCGAAGGGTGGTTCTACACTGTAGAATGAAAGCAGTTTGACACCACTTAAACTGCTGTGGTTCAATGCTTTGGAGTCTTGGGAGTTGTAGTTTTCCACGGACTGTATTCTTCCCTGGGCTGTGCATCTACACTGTAGAATTAATGCAGTTTGACATCACTTGAACAATCATGACTCAATGCTTTGGAGTCCTGGGAGTTGAGGATTTCCAAAGTCCATAGCGTTTTATTCTATGCATCTATACTGTAGAATAAATGCAGTTTGACACCACTTGAACTGCTGTGGCTCAATACATTGGAGTCTTGGGAGTTGTAGTTTGCCAAGGTCCGTAGCCTTCTCTGGGCGTATCTATACTATAGAATGAATGCAGTTTGACACCACTTGAACTGACGTGGTTCAATGCTTTGGCACCATGGGAGCTGTAATTTTCTAAGGTCCATAGCCTTCTCTGGGCTATGCATCTATACTGTGGAATTAATGCAGTTCGATGTCTCTTGAACTGCAGTGGTGCAATGCTACGGAGTCCTGGGAATGGTAGTTTTCCAAAGTCCATAGCCTTCTCTGGGTTATGCATCTATACTGTGGAATTAATGCATTTTGACACAACTTGGGCTGCTGTGACTCAGTGCTATAGAATCCTGGGAGGTCTAGTTTGATAAGGTCTTTACCTTCATCCGCTGAAGAGTGCTGGTGCCCCATCAAACTACAACTCCCAGGATTTCAGAGCATTGAGTGGCATCAAAAACACATTGATTTCCCAGTCTGATTTTCCAAAAACACACTGATTTTCCATGCCTACTATGTTGCCACAGGTAGCAATCCATGCCTTATAGACTTACAGCCCTGCTTCGGCTGCGGTTATCGAATTCCTCCTTTCGACAGAGAAGGGGATCCCAGGGAATCGATATCCCGATAATGGCTCGACATTTGCTTCTGTGGCGCTGGAGACCTTTTCCTCCCAGCAGAGGCCCAGGACGCTGCCCGGCCTCCTGCCGAAGAACCCATTTGCTGCCTTCTGTCAAGGGAAAGACTCCGCAGGGTCCTGGCGGGGAGCCTTTCCTGCCTGGAAGGAGTATCCAACGCACTCTCAACAGATTATTATCAGCAAGCAAATGGAGAGTGCGCAAGAGAAAGAATTTTAATAAGTGCTCGATGGAGAGGGCTACAGAGAGGAGACACGGAAGATAAAAGGGTGGAGCACAACCACCTCCAGTTCGTAACAAGTTTGGAAAGCTACACCACATGCCTCAACAGAGAAGATGAAGACTTGGAACATTGCATGGAAAATATATATATAACTAGCCTTGCCCGGCCACGTGTTGCTGTGGAGTGGTTTATATCCCTGTGGAATAATGTCCAGGGTGGGAGAAAGAACTCTTCTTTTTAAGTATTTTTATTGGAAATGTTGTGTTTCAGATTAGAAAAGAAATATGAGTTGTTTATAGAAAGTAGGAAATGAGATATGAGAGAAAGAAGAAGAAAAAAGGAAAAAGAGAGAAAATATATGAAAAATATATGGTAAAAAGACAGAAAAAGATAGAAATAATAATAATAATAAAATGGGGAAAAATTAAAAAAAATGTTGACTTCCATCTAACTTTAACTGGTTCATCATAGATTTTTTTTATATATAATTAAATGTTCGTAAAAATTGGTAAATCACAACATCCCCTTCGTCTTCATCAGTCTCTAAGATTGTATCTGTTCAGCAGATAGGGTCAAATTTCATTTGTTTTAAATAGTCCTTTACCAGGGTCCCAGTTGGTGGAGAAAGAACTCTTGTCTGTTGGAGGCAAGTATGAACACTGCAATTTAAGCAATTAATGGCCTTGCATCTTCAAAGCCTGGCTGCTTCCTGCCTGGGGAATCCTTTGTTGGGAGGTGTTAGCTGGCTCTGGTTGTTTCCTGCCTGGAATACCCGTATTTTCAGAGTGTTGTTCTTTATTTTACTGTCCTGATTTTAGAGGTTTTTTTAAATGCTGGGAGCCAGATTTTGTTCATTTTCGTGGTTGACTCAATGGGACTCAATGGAGCCATGGGTTGAAATGACAGGAAAGGAAACACATTTAAAGCCACTTCTGTGTTAATTTTAGTCCTGTGTGGGTCATCGATCACCGTTCTGTAAGGGCAAAAATTAATATGGGACCCTGTCTTATTTTTGGGAAATATGGTATGCATAAGGTGCACATGGAACAAATATGGGTCCAATCTCCAATGTAGGTCATTATGTATATGCAGATGTCCCCAAATCCCCCAAAATACAGAACCCAAAGTATTCTCAACTGTATTGCTTTCAATCCAGGTCTCTCTTTTTACAAGGTCCTTTCCCTGGGTTTTCCTTGCCTTCTCGAGCCTCCCGTCCTGCCCTCCTTTCAATTACTTATTCCGAACACATGCGCCCATCATGTTAGGTACAAATTACAGAGCGGTGTACACACAACCCGGCGATAACGGCTCATCTCCATAATGCTCTCCTGCTCTACAATGCATAGCTTGTTATCTTTACAAGCAACTTCTCTCTCTTTTTTTGACAAAGCAATTGAGGATAAATGGGAAGCTCTATGCGGTTTGTGTACCTTTTCCTGGATTTTATTTTAAAAGCTCACCTTTCCGTTGTGATGGATGCCTCTTCGATCCTCCAAATGCACAGGATAAGAAAGAAATGACCTTTGTGTGTGTGTGTTTGTGTACATATTTGAAAGCGTGTCCTAAGGAAGAGGGAGCAGGCTTGTTTTCTGCCGTCCTGGAGACTGGGACTCAATGGAGCAATTCCATTGAACGTTAGGAGGAAATTCCTGACCATAAGAGCTGTTCAGCAGTGGAACTCCCTGCCTCAGAGTGTGATGAAGGTTCCGCCTTTGGAGGGTTTGAAACAGGCTGCATGGCCATCTGTCAGTGCTGCTTTGATTGTGTTTTTTCTGCATGACAGAAGGGGGTTGCACTGAATGCCCCATGCAGTCTCTTCCAACCCTATGGCTCTATGATTCTAAGTCTTCCAAGGTCTGGCCAAGAATAACAGAATGGCAAAAACACAAACTATGCCAAAGTTAAGAGTCCAAATGGCTGGGCTGTGGCGCAGCTGGTTAGTAGCCAGCTGCAATAAATCACTACTGACCGAGGTGCATATAGGTGTGCAACGGCTTGTGTGTGCATGGGCAAGTTTGCTTGAATACTGGGTGTTTGTGTTTATTATTATTATTATTATTATTATTATTATTATTATTATTCAGTGTGTATATTGTGCAATTGCTTGTGTGTACATTCATGGGCATTTGCTTGAATACTGGGCGGTCTATTATTATTATTATTATTATTATTATTATTATTATTATTATTATTATTCAGTGTGTATATTGTGCAATTGCTTGTGTGTACATTCATGGGCATTTGCTTGAATACTGGGCGGTCTATTATTATTATTATTATTATTATTACTATTATTCAGTGCATATATTGTGCAGTGGCTTGTGTGTGCGCAGATGAGCATTTGTTTGAATGGGTGATACATCATCATCATCATCATTCTCAAGTCACTCCTGACACAAAAAAATAGCATTATTATTATGGAGCTGTAATGGTGCAATGGGTTAAACCCTTGTGCCGGCTGAATTACTGACTTGAAGGTTTGTGGTTCGAATCCGCGAGACAGAGTGAGCTCCCGTCTGTCAGCCCTAGCTTCCCATGCGGGGATGTGAGAGAGGCCTCCCAGCAGGATGGTAACACATCCAAGCGTCCCCTGGGCAACATCTTTGAAGATGGCTGATTTTCTAGCTGCAGAAGCGACTTGCCTCAATTAGCTTCTGATACGATAATAATAATAATTATAATTATTAATAATAATTATATAATAATAATAATAATTTGCCAGCTGCAAAAGGCCACCCTGCTGGGATCTGCGCGCATCATCCGAAAATACATCATACAGTCCTAGACACTTGGGAAATGTTCGACGTGTGATTTTGTGATATGAAATTCAGCATGTCTATCTTGTTTGCTGTGTCATAATAATAATAATAATAATAATAATAATAATAATAATAATAATAATAATATGGGCCGGGCTGTGGCGCAGCTGGTTAGTAGCCAGTTGCAATAAATCACTACTGACCGCGAGGTCATGGGATTGAAGCTCAGGTCAGATTGAGCTCCTGACTATTCATAGCCTAGCTCACTGTTGACCTAAGCAGCTCGAAAGACAGTTGCATCTGTCAAGTAGTTAATTTAGGTACCACTTTATGCGGGGAGGCTAATTTAACTAATTTTTGACACCATAAAAATTTCCTGCAGTGTGCGGAAAGAATGAGGAAGTACTCCATCAAGGACTTGGTGTCACATAGAACCATGGAACCCGAAGAGAGAAATAAAGAAACTCTTATCTTGATTCTTTTTAGAGTCACTGTACGTTAGAAATAATGTGAAGGCACGCTGAACACATTTACTATTCAGCTGTGGATTCAATAGGAGTTTTCTATATCCGATTAACAATCAGAATATAGTTATTTATTTTTTGCAGAATTGTTGAAAAGTGCCCAAATGCTCCCATAATGTTTCCCAGCAAGGAGGCATCTTTTGCAATCAGTTCCTCTTGTGTTTCAAAGCGCAGATCCGTGGCCCGACTTTGCGAAGCCTTTCCTCCCCGAAGCCGTTGTCTGAACCCGGCCTTCCCGTCGCTGCTGCTCTTTCCTCCATCCTTGCTGTCAAAAGGCCCGGAGCACATCGGATGTGAAGCCTCCCTGCGCGCTTCCCCCGCCTTCCCAGAGATTGGTTAAAGAGGTGTTTGTTTGCTTCAGACAATTCTATTTTTAAAGCCTTCAGAGCCTGACACCTCTGTGTTGTTTCTGGGAAGAGAAAACATTCAAAAGTGCCAGCGCTGCCAGGGATCCGAATTCCTTCCTGACGGGCAGGCAGGCAGGCCGGGGATCACAGGCACAAGGAGCCGTGTCAAGAAGGATCAACAGGCGGAGTTCGACAGTTGAAAAGGGACCGCTTTCCATCCGACGTCGCCCTTTCATCCGGCATTATTTCCCTTTGGCATTTTTGGGTGAAGATACTGGGTGGGTTTGTGACTTCAGAGGGAAACACAAGCTCAAGGCGGAGCAAATCGGATAAAACATGGGTTGCTGGAACGAAAACTCAAGGGAAGGCTCCTGTCCTTTCATAGAATCATGGAGTCATGGAACCACAGATTCATAGAACCATGGAATCATGGAACCATGGAACCATGGACACATGGAATCATAGAATCATGGAATCACAGAACAATCGAGTCATAGAACCATGGAATCATTGAACTATGTAATCATGGAAACATGGAAACACAGAATCATGGAATCACAGAACAATGGAGTTATAGAACCATGGAATCATAGACTCATGGAATTATAGAACAATGGAATCATAGAACTATGTAGTCATGAAAACATGGAATCATAGAACTATGTAATCATGGAATCACAGAATCATGGAATCACGGAACAATGAAGTCATAGAACCATGGAATAATAGAACCATGGAATCATAGAACCATAGAAACATGGAATCATGGAACAATGGAGTAATAGAACCATGGAATCATAGAATATTGGAAACGTGGAATTATGGACACATGGAATCATGGAAACATGGAATCACAGAATCATGGAATCATAGAAATCATGGAATCACAGAACTATGGTATAATGGAGACATAGAACCATAGAATCATAGAACCATGGAATCATGGATCTATGGAACCATGGACACATGGAATCCTAGAATCATGGAATCACAGAACAATCGAGTCATAGAACCATGGAATCATTGAACTATGTAATCATGGAAACACAGAATCATGGAATCACGGAACAATGGAGTTATAGAACCATGGAATCATAGAATCATGGAATTATAGAACAATGGAATCATAGAATCATGAGATCATGGAACTATGGAAATATGGAATCACGGGACAATGGGGACATAGAAAAATGGAATCATAGAACCACAGAATCTTAGAATCATGAAACTGTGGAATCATAGAATCATCAAACCACAGAATCATGGAATCATGATCACAGAACCATGAAATCATAGAACCACAGAATTGTAAGATCATGGAATCATAGAATCACAGAACAACAGAATGACTGAATTCTAGAAACCTTGGCATGATGGAATGATTGTGCAAATTTTTTGTTTATTTATTTACAGCATTTATATTCTCCTCTTCTCACCCCGAAGGAGACTCAGTGCGGATCACATAACACATAATACGGCAAACATTCAATGCCGTTATACAGACAAGACAGACAACAGTACAGATAGAGATATATAGGCATTTCCCATCTTCGGCGCCCTGGCGGTTGTGCTCGATTCCGGCCACGGGGATTGCTGTCACTCTATCCTCCATGTTGAAGAGCCCTGTTCACAGACTTCCTCCTTTTTTTGATCGCCGGCATTTTTCCAGTATTTCCTTATGGTGCCATTAAAATACCTCCCCGCTTAAGCAGTACCTATTTATCTACTCACACTTGTTTTCAATCTGCTAGGTGGGCAGTGAGAGATGAGTTTTGCACCCCAGGTTTTATTCTGAACTGGAAAGGAGCTTTCCAAACTTTTGCACCCTGTCCCAAATAGTTCTCAAATAAGCTCAGTTCTTTAGATAGCTCCTCTAAAAGACAGACCAAAACCCGGAGCGGAATAGCCCTTCAACTGACCCAGATGCTCCTTATTAAGCTGAAGAGTCACGTTGGTGGACAGTTGTTTTCTTATTGCGATTGTTAAACAGTCCAGCTTGGAAAAACCCTCGCTGATTTACTGCAGACCTCTCCAAGATTTACCTCCCGTTCGTTCATGGCCGTTGCAATTTGCAGTCTGCTTCTGTTGCTCTCAACTTTTCAAGGAAGGAGGCCAGTGATGCAAAAGGAAATGTGAAGTTTAATGGGGCCGTTGCTGGTGGAGGACCCTAAATAAAAATCCCGTCCCTGCTGCCGAAGTAACCTTTACACTTCACGTCTCCTTCGCTCGAGCCCTAAATCAACAGATATTTTAAACAAGCTGATGAGGCCGTTAAACGTGCTTGATGGCTCCCATTTATTTCGCTCTGGATATGGTTATTACCTTGTAAACAGGAGGGATCCTCCAGAAGTTACTTAATTAATGCTGGGAGAGAGAGAGAGACTTCCCTGCATATATGAGAGACAGATTGCTTCTGCCTCTTGATGGGAACCAAGATGTGATTTAAAGGGAGATGGGAAAACGTCATGGCACAAGCAGAGCTTTCGCCAGGCAAAGGAAGTCTATCTGTACTAGTGATGTGCTCGGTATTTGTTTCATCTGTTTCATTCGTCTATTCGTTAAGTATCGTCCATTCGGATGCCTCCCCATTACATCTGATGTGTACCAATGGGAATTAATAATAGTATTAATAATAATAGTTATTTTGGGACCCTAAGCTGAGTTTGAGAGAGGAGTGCCTCCCCATGACATCTGATGTGTACCAATGGGAATTAATAATAGTATTAATAACAATAGTTATTCTGGGACCCTAAGCTGAATCTGAGAGATGAGTGCTTCCCCATTACATCTGATTGTAGCAATGGGTGTTAATCATAATATTAATATTAATAACAATAATTATTTTGGGACCCTAAGCTGAGTCTGAGAGAGGGCTTCTTCCCCATGACAGCTGATGTGTGCCAATGGGTGTTAATCATAATATTACTATTAATAACAATAGTTACTCTGGGGAAGACCGAAACGTTTTCAAAGTTGGTTGGCTAAAAGGGGTCGAAATGCCCTCCGTGTGTGGCAATTTTCACCCCTTGAGCTCAAAAATGGAGCAGGTGTGGGGTGAGCCTTGGAAGCCCTCCCATTGCCGCCCATGTGTGCAGTGCTGGGCCTGTGCTCCTGCTTCCAATGCGGTGGGATCTTGGCCGTGCCACTGTGACCAATGCAGATTCTAAACCAAGTTCTGCCCGGGCTTTGAAGTCAGGGACGAGGGGGAAAGAGCGCGAGGCGGCCTGGTTTCCTCCTGCACAAATCCCGTAATTTCATGGCAGAAGAGAAGCGTGTGACCGATTTCCCGCTAGGAGAGGAGCGTGCCCAGCGTCCCCGAGGGCTCCAGATGCTGTTCTCCTCTGGAATAAACCATGAGAGGCCGTCCATGGAGAGAAGGGCTGAGGGAGATCTGTTTCTTCCCCTTAAAACAGCACCGAGGACAGCTCCCGTCTATGTCCTCCAGCACCTTGGAGAGCTCCTTCCACCTTCATTGCGATTCACGGCACTCTCTTGGGGATGCCATTTAGCACTGATGCAGTTTGACTCCACTTTGACTGCCGTGGCTGAATGTTGCTCAGTCCTGGGACTTGTAGTTTGACAAGATCCTGTGCCTTTCTCTGGTGCCTCGCCAAACTACAACTCCCAGGACCCCACAGCATTGAGCAATGGCTGTTAAAATGGTGTCAAACTGCACGAATTCTGGGACTTTTAGTTTGACAAGGTTCTGTGCCTTTCTCTGGTGCTTCGCCAAACTACAACTCCCGGGATCCCATAGCATTGAGCCATGGCTGTGAAACTGGTGTCAAACTGCATGAATCCTGGGACTTGTAGTTTGACAGGGTCCTGTGCCTTTCTCTGGTGCCTCACCAAACTACAACTCCCAGGATCCCACAGCATTGAGCCATGGCTGTTAAAATGGTGTCAAAACTGCATGAATCCTGGGACTTGTAGTTTGACAAGGTTCTGTACCTTTCTCTGGTGCTTCGCCAAACTACAACTCCCAGGATCCCATAGCATTGAGCCATGGCTGTGAAACTGGTGTCAAACTGCATGAATCCTGGGACTTGTAGTTTGACAAGGTCCTGTGCCTTTCTCTGGTGCCTCACCAAACTACAACTCCCAGGATCCCACAGCATTGATCCATGGCTGTGAAACTGGTGTCAAACTGCATGAATCCTGGGACTTGTAGTTTGACAAGATCCTGTGCCTTTCTCTGGTGCCTCGACAAACTACAACTCCCAGGATCCCATAGCATTGATCCATGGCTGGTAAAGTGGTGTCAAACTGCATGAATTCGACAACATAGACTCCGTGTGTTGTCAAAGGCTTTCATAGCCTGGGTTTCTGTGAATTTTCTGGCCATGTTCCGGAAGCATTCTCTCCTGACGTTTCACCCACATCTATGGCAGGCATCGTCAGAAGTTGTGAGGTCTGTTGGAAACTTGGCAAGTGGGGTTTCTATACTTGTGGAATGATGTCCAGGGTGGGAGAAGTGTGGATGTTGCAACTGGACAACTTGATTAGCATTGCAGCTTCAAAGCCTGGCTGCTTCCTGCCAGACTTTCCTCCAACAGACAAGAGTTCTCTCTCCCACCCTGGACATTCCACAGATATATAAACCGCACCTGCCTAGTTTCCAACAGACTTCACACCTTTGAGGATACCTGCCATAGATGTGGGTGAAACGTCAGGAGAGAATGCTTCTGAAACGTGGCCAGACAGCCCAGAAAACTCACAATTTCCAGCCAGAGGAGACGGGTGTTTTGTCTCCCGGGCGTTACACACGTTACATTGATTTCTGCCGTTGTTTCTCCATCTGCAGGGAACTCTTTGCGACACTGATTTCAGGGCCCTGGACGGTTAACATTAATTTGGGAATTGTGGCAATTAGACTTTTTTTGCAAGCCTAATTTAATTAGACTCCCTCTCCTTCCTGCCATTGATTTATTCCCCCGCTTTTAATATATTTTAATAGACGCCTGGCAAGATTAATCTCTGCGGATAGATTTCCTTTCCCCCCCCCCCCCCTTTCAAAACATATTTGTAGATATTGCAAACTCTCTAATGAGAGGGAAACAGACCTGCAGGTGTATAAATTACAGAGCTCAGGTGTGTTGAGTAAACATACAGAGAGACTCTATATCAGGCATGGGCAAACTTCGGCCCTCCCGGTGTTTTGGACTGCAACTCCCACAATTCCTAACAGCCTGCTGGCACTATCTCAGCCAGACTTTTGTATAAAATTGGATTTTGGAGTATTTTGGAATTTTGGACAAGGGATGTTCAACCTGTACTTAATGTTACCCTTTGTGATGGCACAACCAAGCCTTTGGGAAAACTATAGTGTCTGGCTTTACTCAGGGGCTATCTGTATACTTTCTGTTAAGACCAAGACCATTAACGCACAGAGGCACTTTAGGCAAGGTGAAAAGTTAACCAGAATGAGTCTACAAGATGAATAAAGAGTTAACTCCACCCAGGGCTATTGAAAGATAGCTTAAAACAATACATTACGAAAGAAGATTTTGCTGATTGCAGTCATCTCTCTGGAGTCTTTGAAAGTCGTCTGTCTCTGGTGCAAAGCAATGGCTCACAAGCTGGAGCCCAAGAGCTGACTCAATCTTCTTTCTTTGTGAAGCCTAAGCTGGTCAAAGGCTTCTGTTGTCTCTGGGACTGGAGGTATAAGAATACTGCTGAATGCAGTGGTGGTTTGGATTGCTAGGCCTAGGACTACCAGACAATTCCCAAGGTTCTAAACACTGCAGCTCTACTGTATTGTGGGAGTTGCAGTCCAAGACACCTGGAGGGCTGAAGTTTGCCCATGCCTGATATAGCTTCTCTCTGTATGTTTTCTAAAGAGTTCCCAGGGCTCAGAAAACACACCTGAGCTCTGTAAATTATACACCTGCAGGTCTCTGGTGCAAAGCAGTGGCTCACAAGCCGAAGCCCAAGGGCTTCTAAATCTTCTTTCTTTGTGAAGCCTAAGTTGATCAAAGGCTTCTGTTGTCTCTGGGACTGGTGGTGTAAGAATACTGCTGAATGCAGTGCTGTTTTGGATTGCTAGGCCTAGGACTACCCCAGGGCTGTCTCAATCGTCTTTGTTTGTGGAGCCTAAGCTGGTCAAAGGCTTCTGTTGTCTCTGGGACTCATGGTATAAGAATACTGCAGAATGCAGTACTGTTTTGGATTGCTAGGCCTAGGACTACCCCAAGGGCTGTCTCAATCGTCTTTGTTTGTGAAGCCTAAGCTGGTCAAAGGCTTCTTTTGTCTCTGGGACTCATGGTATAAGAATACTGCAGAATGCAGTACTGTTTTGGATTGCTAGGCCTAGGACTACCAGACAATGCCCAAGTTTCTAAACACTGCAGCTCTGCTACAGAAAAAAGTAGTCTAGCAAGAGAACTCTGTACAGATAACTGGACTAAACCTACTAAGGTTGGCCTGTAGGGTTTTTTTTAATGCTCTGGCCAAAAACGAATACAAAGAGAGGTATCTAGTATCTATACTATTGGGAAAGCTTATGAAGAGAGGAACTAAAGCAAAGAAGAGGAAAAGGCAGAGCCAGACTTCGCACCCTAATTTATGAATATTCGGTCTTTAGTGGAAGTTGTTATTATTCTGTGAATCCATTCAGACTCATCTCCTTCTTCTCCCCAACGAGGTTTCTTGGGAACGCATAATAGTAAGTCTTCTTTTTACGTCGTCTTACCCCGCGATCAAATGGCCCATGCTAACAAAGACAGTTGAGCGGCAGCGAGCGCCCAATGAGCACAAATCGAGCAAATTTTACTAGTCACCCACGAGGCGACATAAAAGCAGCCCGAGCAGAAGGAATAGGCACTTCCGCAGCAGCCGCACGCATGGCTTGGTGGTTTGCTTTTGCAAATGGGAGATTGGTTTTAACAAGGTTGTCCTCTCGAAAAAAAAAGTCTTGACTTACAGACTTCATAAAAGTGACGTTTTTGCAGACTGCGCATTTGGAAGGTGATAGAAACCCTACTACTTGGATTATTTTCATGAACAAGGCCTTTTTGCCCAAACATGGGAGTGGTTCTCTCCCTGGGCGGTGCTCCTGTTAGTAACCTGGACACCCATCTCTGCACCAGTTGAAGCTTCCGAACTGTCTTCAAGGGCAGCCCCACTTAGAGAATGTTGCAGTAGTCCATACAGTCTACTGCATGATGATGGTCCATTGGGAGTTAAGGCTCTGCTAGACTCTCGGACCAGTTCTTAAATACACTTCTGAAATTAGCTTCGTCTATTCCAAATAGACTGGAACATACTTAGTCCTAATCTTTTTAATACTGGTTTATACTTCTTTCTCTTCTTCTTGTTCTTCCTCCTCGTCTTCTTCTTCTTCATCTTCCTCCTCCTCCTCCTCTCCTTCGTCTTTTTCTTCCTCCTTCTCTTTCTCCTCCTCCTCATCTTCTTCATCTTCTTCTTCCTCCTTCACTTTTTCATCTTCCTCATCTTCTTCATCTTCTCCTTCCTCCTCTTCTTCATCTTCCTCCTCGTCTTCTTCATCTTCTCCTTCCTCCTCTTCTTCATCTTCCTCCTCGTCTTCATCTTCTCCTTCCTCCTCTTCTTCATTTTCTCCCTCTTCCTACTCTTCTTCCTTTTCTCTTTCCTCCTCCTCTTCTTCATCTTTTTCTTCATCCTCCTCTTCATCTTCTTCTCCTTCCTCCTTCTCTTCTTCATATTCTTCCTCCTCCTCTTATTCATCTTCTTTTTTCTCCACTAGTTCTTCTTCATCTTCTTCCTTCTCCCCCTTCTCTTCCTTTTCTCATCTCTTCTCTCTTCTCTCCTTCTCCATCTTCTTAAAGGTACATAGATACATCAGATCTGACATTCATCCATTTGCAGTCTAGAACTTCCAGAGCATGGAGCCCCGGCGGCGAAGTGTGTTAAAGCACTGAGCTGCTGAACTTGCAGACCGAAAGGTCCCAGGTTCAAATCCCGGAAGCAGCTGTTAGCTCCAGCTCCTGCCAGCCTAGCAGTTCAAAAACATGCCAATGTGAGTAGATGAATAGGTACTGCTCCGGCGGGAAGGTAACGGCACTCCATGCAGTCATGCCTGTGGCCACATGACCTTGTAGGTGTCTACGGACAACGCCGGCTCTTCGGCTTAGAAATGGAGATGAGCACCAACCCCCAGAGTCGGACATGACTGGACTTAACATCAGGGGAAACCTTTACCTTTACTATATATTACTATATATACATATACACACACATATAGACACATACCTATATAATATTATAATATTATATCTATCTGTCTATCTATCTATCTATCTGTCTGACTCTTGGTGAACCCATGGCACCCATAGAGATTGATAGATGCCGGATAAATGCATGGTGTTATATCACCTTTCAGCATTTTCAACGGCAATGATTCTTCCCCTGAATGCAGCCATGGGGCTGTGGCGCAGACGGGAGAGCAAGCCAGTGCAATTAACTGCGATGAATCACTGACCAGGAGGTCATAAGTTCGAGGCCCGCTCGGAGCTATGTTGTTGTTTGTCTTTGTCCTATGTTAAAAAGGCATTGAATGTTTGCCTAATATGTGCAATGTGATCCGCCCTGAGTCCCCTTTGGGGTGAGAAGGGCGGAATATAAATGCTGTAAATAAATAAATAAATAAAATTCTTCTTCTTCCCCAACCTTTGCAAGATGCCTGTCATATACGTTGAACTCCTTGGCATTGCATCCAATGCCTTCAAAGAAGGCGGTGTGGAGAGGACCTTGAACAAACAAGCTCTGCTGCCCATCCGTCTCCATGTTGACCGTCTCCGGCATGGTTTGATCTCCTTATCGACAGCAACCCATCCTCATCCTTCCCCCGAGAAGCAAAACGGCAGCGTGGTGACCCCGTCCTTCAGAAGCCACGCCAGGCACCTGGCTCCTTTGGCAACCCTTCCAGAGCAGATGCCGAGCCTTGTCTGCTGAATGGCTGCAACGTCCTCGCGGAGAGTCTGAGGCTCTGGAAGATGCTCATGACGTCTTCACAGTCCTTCTAATTATGGCAGGATCACATTCCCTTTGCCAGGGGTGTCTGTCTATGCATGTGATATTTAGAAGACTACCAGGTTGCTTACACATTTCTTCACAGGATAAAGCAATACCTGCTGCCCAGAGTTGCTTCCAATGCTAATTCTTGTCAAAAACTATACGACTTGGAAGATAATTTCCATTGGGACCATGGTAGGAAGCAGCGCCGGCTCTAGGTAATTTTCAAGTGGCCGTATGTATCTGAACATACGTATTTTTAAACTTATATACTGTAATTTTATACTATATTTAAGAGTTTTAACTGATTTTATGTATTGTTTGATTTTGTATAGGCATCTAATTGTGCCAGTGTTGTAAGCCGCCCTGAGTCCTTTCGGGTGAGAAAGGCGCCATATAAATATTGGAAATAAATAAAATAAAAATAAATAAATACAGCCCAGAAATTGCACAACAACATGGTGATTCCGGCCATGAAAGCCTTTGACAACAGGTAGTTAGTCATTGCAGGCCTTAATATTTTTGAATAGTGTCACTGTCACAGTTCTTATCACAGTTAGCAGCTTTTAATTACAGTTCAGCAAGCAGGTAGTTAGATGGTTGTTGTGCATTTTCTGGGCTGTATGGCCATGTTCTGGAACATAGCCATGCAGCCCGGAAAATGCACAACAACCCGGTGATTCCAGCCATGAAAGCTTTCGACAACAGGTAGTTATTGCAGGCCTTAATATTTTTGAATGGTGTCTTCAAAATTATTGTCTCTCATTCCTTCCTCCCTTACATACAGTTCATTCAAACCCACACATATTAAAATCCACATTTATCAAGTCTGCACATACTATTTTTGTGATATGATATGTCTGGGCCAAACTTCATACTGATGTCAGTGCTGAAGATTCTGACTGCATTGGTCAGTGACTGGAATTATTATTATTATTATTATTATTATTATTATTATCATTGTTATTAATTGACACAAAGACATAGTATGACAGAGCAAATGAGATATATATGCTGGATTTCGTATCACAAAATCACAAGTCGAACACTATTATTATTATTATTATTATTGACACAATGACATAGTATGACACAGCAAACAAGATATGCTGGATTTCGTATCACAAAATCACAAGTCGAACACTATTATTATTATTATTATTATTGACACAATGACATAGTATGACACAGCAAACAAGATATGCTGGATTTCGTATCACAAAATCACAAGTCGAACACATACTATTTTTGTGATTTGTCTAAGCCATACTGATGTCAGTGCTGAAGATTCTGATTGTGTTGGAACCAGACTGAAATTGTTGTTGTTGTTGTTGTTACAGTATTATTATTTCTTCTTCCTGAAGTCCAGACCAGTCTGATCCTTATACAGTAGAGTCTCACTTATCCAAGCTAAACAGGCCAACAGAAGCTTGGATAAGCGAATATCTTGGATAATAAGGAAGGATTAAAGAAAAGCCTATTAAACATCAAATTAGGTTATGATTTCACAAATTAAGCACCAAAGCATCATGTTATACAACAAATTTGACAGAAAAAGTAGTTCAATACGCAGTAATGTTATGTTGCAATTACTGTATTTACGAATTTAGCACCAAAATATCACGATATATTGAAAACATTGACTACAAAAATGGCTTGGATTATGCAGAGGCTTGGATAAGTGAGGCTTGGATTAGTGAGACTCTACTGTAGTTCCATTTGCCCCTCTGCTTCTACCAGTAAGCCACACTGGTGACTGCTATCACCATTATCATCATCACCGTCACCCAAATAGAAAACAATGCAAATTAAAACAATGTCAGTGCATGACAATAGAAAGATAAAACAGGCCTTTGTCATTGCAAAGGGTGGAGATAGGATGCAAAGAGACAGAGAATCAGCGTATGTGTCAGATGCATAACGAGACATCTATGTCTGTGACCCACATTTATGCACCGAGCGATGACTAACACAATGCCAGCCCATCTCGGAGCTCCGCTTCTCGCTTTTCTTCTGCTCCCGTTAATGAGAGAGTTTTCAAAACATCACCTTGTGGCACGGACCATTTTCCATTGCTCTTCCTCCAAAGTATCTTTCTCTTTCTCTCTGCCTCGCACTTTCAGAGGGGAAATTGCTCGCGGCACCTTAGACCTCACCGCTTCTTCCGTCTTGCCAAAAAAGGCTGTAAAAATTAAATGAAAAACTGGACACTTCAGCAGAGATGTAAAGAGTGCGTTGATACAGCAACACATACAATCCAGGGCATGGTCAACTGCTGGGAGAGTCTCTGCTTTGCAGGCCTTTTGTTGTTGTTGTTGCTATTGCAAAAATGTAATCGCTTTCAGGAAAAAAACCACTTTGCTATGCAAGAAGGTAACATTGTGTACAGAATGCCGTGTTTTGACACAAAAGGATGCAGTAAATATGTTTTTGTACAAAGAAACACTTTCCCGACAACTACAAGAGTGACACTATGTAACATGTTTGTTTTTTGTTCAATGTCATTTCCTATCATAAAAACCTAGGAAAAGTTTATTAAGCTGCAAAATTTTTGTCTTTGCAGGAGAGACATCCTGCAGCAGATTTTGCTGTAGTTTTTCAATGAGTATGTCATCGAGTTGGGTTGTTGTGCATTTTCCGGACTGTCTGGCCGTGTTCCAGAAGCATTATCTCCTGACGTTTTGCCCACATCTATGGCAGGCATCCTCTGAGGTGGTGAGGTATATTGAAAATGCACAACAACCCAGTGATTCCGGCCATGAAAGCCTTCGGCAACACATTGTCATAGAGTTTCAAGCAATTTAACCTGTGTGTTGTCAAAGGCTTTCATGGCCGGAATCACTGGGTTGCTGTGTGTTTTCCAGGCTGTATGGCCAAGTTCCAGAAGCATTCTCTCCTGACATTTCGCCCACATCTATGGCAGGCATCCTCAGAGGTTGTGAGGTCTGTTGGAAACTAGGCAAGAGTGGTATGTCTGTCTGTCTATCTATCTATCTATCTATCTATCTATCTATCTATCTATCTATCTGTGGAATGATGTCCAGGGTGGGAGTAAGAACTCTCGTTTGTTAGAGGCAAGTGCAAACGTTGCAATTAATCACCTTGTTTAGCATTGAATGGCCTTGCAGCTTCAGAGCCTGGCTGCTTCCTGCCTGGGGGAATCCTTTGTTGGGAGGTGTTAGCTGGCCCTGATTGTTTACTGTTTAGAATTCTCCTGTTTTCTTCTTTATTTACTGTCCTGATTTTAGAATTTTTTAAAATACTGGCGGCCAGATTGTGTTCATTTTTTATGGTATTCTCCTTTCTGTTGAAATTGTCCACATGCTTCTCATGGATTTCAGTGGCTTCTCTGTGGAGGGCTGAAGTTGGCCCATGCTGGGTCTAGATGCACCCTTAGTATCTCCATTATTTCCTGGCACTGGTGGACCATCCACAAATACAGACCTCAGTGCAGAAAGCCACGAGCACACCAACCCAATTGCTCCCTGATGTTAGCATTCTCCATCCGTCCTGGCCAAGCCTTGGGGGGCTTTATTAATTGATCAGCCCCCGCCGGCAGTTCATTTCCTGAAATTGCTGCCAGGCCGAGGCGGGGGGAGCGGGACAGCCAAGACAATGACAAAGGAAAGAGACGCGGACAAATTCTGAGCTTATTGAATAACTGCTAGAATGACCGACCCGCATGTCCCCGGCGTAATCGATGCCTGGAAGCGTCAGCAGAGCCGCAAAGCCCTTTCCTTTCTCCTTGGCGCATTTATGAATTGTTAATACCGCCGATGCATATGTTTGGTGAACATCCTCTGTTCGGAGGTGCATTTGCACACGGAAACTCTGGCCTGATGCTCACTCTGGATGGAACGCTTGGATTGCACCTTCCTGCCTTGCAAAACAGGGCTGGACTGGATGGCCTTGGGAATCCCTTTTAACTCTATGATGCTATCATTCTATCATTTTATGACTGGGTGGCCATCTATTGTGAAGGCTTGGATTGTGCCTCCCTGCTAGACTGGATGATCCTGGGTGTCCCTTCCAGCTGTATTATTGTGAAATTCTATACTTCTATGACTGGGTGGACATCTGTCCTGGGTGTCCCTTCTACCTCTATGACGCTATAATTCTATCATTCTATGACTGGGTGGACATCTGTCGGGAGGGCTTGGATGGAACCTTCTTGCATTGCAGGAAAGGGCTCGACTGCATGACCCTTGGGGTCTCTTCCAGCTGTATTATTGTGAAACTCTATCATCCTGTGACTGGGTGGACATCTGTCGGGAGGGCTTGGATTGTGCCTCCATGCACCTACCTCTTTCCTAATCTGTATTGTATAAAACTATTTGCACTTTTCTGGCCCACTCAACTACCCTTTTTAGGAGCCAACCCAAGTTTTTATCAAAGTGTGCGTATTGTTTATTGGTATATGTGATTTTATTTGTTTATTATTTGTTTTTATTGCTGAGTTTTATATTGCTTGTTGCCTGGGCTTGGCCCCATGTAAGCCACCCCGAGTCCCCTCGGGGAGATGGGGCGGGGTATAAAAATAAAATAATAATAATAATAATCCAGACTGATGTATGGATAAAGCACAAGGATACTGGATGAACGGATCTTAACCATATGTTTTATATTTTATACTGCATTTAACTGTTTGTAATAGATTTTATATGCTGTTTGTTTTTAATTATGTGTCGGCATCGAATTGTTGCCAATTGTACGCCGCCCTGAGTCCCTGCGGGTGAGAAGGGCAGGATAGAAATATTGGAAATAAATAAATATTGGAAATAAATTATTATTATTATTATTATGCATTGCAGAACAGGGCTGGACTGGATGACCCTGGGGGTCCCTTCTAACTCTATGACACTATAATTCTATCGTCCTATGACTGGGTGAGGCTTGGGTTGCGCCCTCCTGCCTTGCAGAAGAGGGCTGGACTGGATGACCCTTAGAGGACCCACTTCCAACTGCATTGTTCCCTGCTTGTATAGGATGCTACCGTTCTATGGAAAGGACCCTGTCAGTCCTGACATTGAAACCAAGCAGGGCTGTGGCCATGGCAGCCAGTGTCTCATTTGCTGAGCAATTCCTTTCGATGTCGTTCCTGCCGCTCTCAGCCGGGACTCTGGACGACAGCAGCCAGGGAGCATCACCAAGGGACCGGAGACGCCTGCCCGGCGCTCTGACCTGACAGCTGATGCTGCTCCCGGAACACGACTCAGGCTCAGAAAACAAGCAGGCAGGAGGGGTGGCCCTTGGCTCTAAGGAGATGCTGCCAGGAGCCTTCATACAATTGGAAGAGACCCCAAGGGCCATCCGGTCCAACCCTTCTTATTCTGCTATGTGTGAAAGCACAATCAAAACCCTCCCGACAGATAGCCATCCAGCCTCTTTGCAAATACACATGATAGAACCATAGAATTCTAAACTTGGAAGAGAACCCAAGGGGTATCCAGTCCAACTCCCATTCTGCTATATGTGAAAGCACAATCAAAACCGACAGATAGCCATCCAGCCTCTATTCAAATACACATGATAGAACCATAGAAGACTAGAGTTGGAACAGATCTCAAGGGCTATCCAGTCCAACTCCCATTCTGCTATGTGTGAAAGCACAATCAAAACCCTCCCAACAGATAGACATCCAGCCTCTATTCAAATGCACATGATAGAACCATAGAAGACTAGAGTTGGAAGAGACCTCAAGGGCTATCCAGTCCAACTCCCATTCTGCTATGTGGGAAAACACAATCAAAACTTTCCCGACAGATAGCCATACAGCCTCTATTAAAATACGAATGATAGAACCACAGAATTCTAGACTTGGAAGAGAACCCAAGGGGTATCCAGTCCAACTCCCATTCTGCTATGTATGAAAGCACAATTAAAACCTTCTCAACAGATAGCCATCCAGACTCTATTCAAACTCATATGATAGAATCCTAGAATTCTAGACTTGAAAGAGGCCCCAAGGGCTATCCAGTCCAACTCTCCCATTCTGCTATGCATGTAAGCACAATCAAAACCCTCCTGACAGATGTATGGCCATCTGTCAGGAGGGCCTTGATTGTGCAGTCATGTATAGCAGAATAAGGAGGGTTGGACTGGATGACCCTTGGGGTCTCTTCCAACTCTAGTCTTCTGCGGTTCTATCATATGCACACAGACTCCCCACGACCATACTGGAGACGTTTGGGGGCCATTGATCTTGATTTATGGGAGTTATAGTTCACCTGCATCCAGAGAAATTGTGACCCCCCCCTCCCCAAAATGGACCGGGTCCAAACTTGGCACAAAAAAGCCCCATGACCAGTTGAACATACTGCAGGGGTTTGTGAAAATTGATCTTGATTTTGGGAGTTGTAGTTCACCTTCATCCAGAGAGTATTGAGCCCAGCCAATAGTAGATCTGAACCAAATTTGCCACACAGATGCAACATGGACAACTGTGCATACAGGTGGGGTTTGGGGGTAATTGACCTTGGTATATGGGAGTTGTAGTTTTTCAGTGACTACTGAACCCTAATCCCCAGGAATGTATCCATTCAGTCCCATTTTCATAAGGAAGCTCTTCTGTCGGCACACGAAGGTCATTTGTAGGGAAGGCGGCGCCGCATCCAAAGCCCCGGTTTTGAACCACGTCGGAATCAAATCAAAATTATTGATCCAGCCAACCACAAGCCTCCCTATAAAACTCCTACAAATCAACCAGGGCATTAAACAAGCGCCAGGGTGAAATGAAACAGTAAAATCCATGAACAAATAATGAAGCTCAAGCCAGGAAACCCACCGTTATTTTAACTAGATAAAAATATTCGCTTGGGTCTTTGGTGCTTTGAGCAAAAATGTATCCACCGTTCCTGCAAGAGATTTTTTTTCCCTGTGTTTCAGACAAAAGGAACAGGGTTTAATGTCCTTGAGGTCTTCCTGGATATGAAATAATAATCAAGGGATTAATCAGCTCATCATGGAGATCATGATAAAAGTCAGAGAAGAGGTGGAAACATGGCCTCAATTTACATATTCTTCATATATACAAGAACAAGTCTTCTTCCAATCTGGGGAAAACACAGGGTGCGTCTACACTGCAGGATTAATGCAGTTTGACACCACTTTAGTTATTCTGGCGCAATGCTTGGGACTCCTAAGAATTGCAGTTTGGAGCACTCAAGACCTTGAAAAATGACAACTTCTAGTTGGCTGTTGCTTAAGGGTATGCTTTTACCTTTCTCAGGTGTGTCAGGCTTGTGAGAGCAGGCTTAAAACATATGGCAGTTCGAATGCTATGTTGTGTCCAAATCTCATAGCAATTGGTGGAATAGTTTGGGAGATATGAGGTCCCTGATTGACATTACATTTTTATTTATATAATTTATTATTATTATTATAGAAAGATGCACATTAAATTGGGCTAGAGGAAAAGCATTTGGTGCAATTTGCTTTTTAGCAAATATTTGAACCAGCCGAAATAAGATGGATTCCAAGGGAGAACAAGACTTGTTTGCTGCTGGAAATTGAATTTGGGAGATCCATGTACTTAATATATGGGGAGATATACAGCCAAAGTTCCAAATTATTCCAACCAAGGCATTTTGACTTGGCCAATTTTCTATCTCAGAAGACGGAGCACTGAAAGATGTGATGGAACAGATGTTACCAAATCGTATGGGATTTTGAAATAGAAATTGCTGGCCAATTTCTGGATTCTGGTTCTGAAGGTTTAGCTCCAAGTTCTGCTCCTTGCTTTCCCCCCGTTTGCCTATCATCCATGCGTCTAAATCAATATATACAAGGGTTGAATGAAAAGTGATGTCTCCACCTTCGTAACTCCTCAACAAATGGCAGTGCTAGTCTGCAGCAGGAACGGGCTTGTTCAGTAGACTCTCCTCTACAGTTCCATTTGACGGGAAGCCTTAGCATTCAACGGTTGTGTTTTTAAAGTGCAAAGTATGGAACCCTGCGCAGACGGTCGGTCAATGCGACTTAAGCAATGTGCAGTCACTGAATTCTTGACTGCAGAAGGTGTCACCCCAAAGGAGATTCACCAGAGAATGCAAGCTGTTTATGTTGATTGTGTTGATGTGAGTCCTGTGCGTCATTGGGCGAGTAAGTTTAAAGATGTTGAGGTGGGAACATCTGACTTGCATGACAAACAAAGTATTGGACGTCCTGTGACAGCAACCACTGAGTTTCACAAGCAAAAGGTGGACAGATTGATTCAGGATGATCGTCGTATCACTCAGACAAAAATTTCAGGCATAATTGGCGTTTCCCAAGAACGTGTGGGTCACATGTTTGCTTTGCTTGGCTATGGGAAGATCTGTGCACAATGGGTCATGTGAAACGCCGGTTGCGGAAACTGAGTGTCGACTTCTTCCGTGACGGCTTCAGAAAACTTGTTCATCGTTGGCAGAAATGTATCCAATTGTCTGGTGATGATGTAGAAAAGTATATACCCTGTTTCCCTGAAAATAAGACATCCCCGGAAAATAAGACCTAGTAGAGGTTTTGCTGAATTGCTAAATATAAGGCCTCCCCTGAAAGTAAGACCTAGCAAAGTTTTTGTTTGGAAGTATGCCCGCCAAACAGAACACCAGAGTATGTGGGATTGGTAAATGTACATACCATAGAGTGTTGTACATGGAAATAATGGTAATAACAAGAAATTCTTGATAGGGTTGTTGTATGTCTTTCGGGCTGTGTGGCCATGTTCCAGAAGCATTCTCTCCTGACGTTTCGCCCACATCTATGGCAGGCATCCTCAGAGGTTGTGAGGTAACCTCACAACCTCTGAGGATGCCTGCCATAGATGTGGGCGAAACGTCAGGAGAGAATGCTTCTGGAACATGGCCACACAGCCCGAAAGACATACAACAACCCTGTGATCCCGGCCATGAAAGCCTTCGACAACACAATTCTTGATAGGATTCACAGTTGGTCTGGTTATGCTGGTTTGTGATGACAACTACTGTACAGTATATAATGTTCATTTTTTGTTCAACAATAAATGTGAATTCTTCTTCATGGGAAAATAAGACATCCCCTGAAAATAAGACCTAGCGCATCTTTGGGAGCAAAAAATAATATAAGACACTGTCTTATTTTCGGGGAAAATAAGACAGTGCTGCGAGACGGGCAGCTGTCCGAAGGCGATGGGTGTCCGTCCTCCACCTGCTCTCCGTTTTCTCTGGCCAAGAAAAAAGACCGAAAGACGGGCCTCCTTTCCAAGCGCAACGGGGGAATCCTTCCCTTTGTTTTGACGGCTGCAACATATTTATATCGCCACTGCCTGCCGCGCCTGCCTTCTGCCTGAAGTTAATTCATAGAGACAATATCATTCAATGCCGGGGCTTTTGGGTGGGTTTCGCTCAGGTGGGAGCCTCTCTGGGCTGCGGAGGAAGAAATGGCTGGAAGGAGGTTTGGGGGAAAGTTGGCACAATGCCGCCGGAATGCTTTCCCTCTGCCTTGTTTGTTTGTTTTAAAAAATAACAATTGAGAGAATAATTAGGAGTGTTTTCTCTAAGGTTTCTCAGCCATAATAATCATAATGTCTCCCATTGAAATGTTCATGCATCCTTTTTCGGAAATCATACCCAACCATCCGGCAAGCCTATTACTGCATGTCCTAGAATTCATGCAGTTTGCCATGGCTCAATGCTATGAGGGTTGAATGAAAAGTAATGCCTCCACCTTCGTGACTTGGGTTTGGATGGGAATATTTTAATAAATCAAATGCAGAAATAATCCTTAGAATGTGCTCTTTAACGACCACTATTCACTTTTCCCCATAATCACCAGACAATCGGATACATTTCTGCCACCCTAACCACTAGACTATGCTGCAGCAATGAGTGGCCAGGCACAGCTACTTATTTATAAGGCAAATGAGGCATATTTAAAGACAGTTTAAAGGGAATGTTTATTGGTATATTCTCTGTGTGAATTCTGAAAGACAGCTATATATATCGTTGCCCTGTTTGAACTTTTCAACCAAAGTAAAGATATTGTTACTTGTTACACAAGCCTGAGTGACGCTTTATTCTACTGCAGGGTTTATCTTGATTCAGAAACTATGGTAAAGCTTCTATTTATTTATTTCTACAACCATCCATACTCTTGTCTGTTGGAGGAAAGCGTGAATGTTGAGTGTCTGCCACATTTCTTGCATTTGTAGCGGATGTTGCCTTCCTTGCAATGTCTCATTTCCATCTCTCTTTGCAAGGCAACGACTGCCCTGCATGGCACTAGATCTCAATCTCAAATGCATTCCAAATAGCAGTTTATTTCCCCCCGACCTTTGGCCCTCCTGCTTTGTGCCACGGAGCTTATTATCTACACCTTCCTTGTATCTTTTTGGCTCAGGAAGAAAGTTTCGACTGTCTCGCATTGATGAAACCGTCCTTCCGGCAGCTGCCATTTGGAAACTTTCTCGGCCTCGATATCAGCAGATATCAAAATGCTAAGCGGGTCGATAAGATCTCAGACCCCGGTCCAGGAGGGATGGGGAAAAGGGTGTTGCAGGATTAATTGAGTCGTATGATAGACAGCTAATCATTGCGGGCGCCGTGTTCGGCATCCCTGAAACGAGGTGGCCTTTGTTTCCAGGTTGGTGCCAAGAAGGAGGAGAGCGCGGCTGAATGTGCTTTCTGCTCTTCACCTTGGCCCCCGCTGTAAAGATGTCATGATCATTGAGTTTTATTCATGATTGCTATGTTTAGGTTGACTGTTTAAGGTTATGTATTTCAGCTGTTTTTGTACAGAAGCTGGGAACCTCTAAGGCATGGCCAGGGAAAGGGGCGTGGCTTCACCTTGCTGGTGGAAGCCTTAGAATTCAAAATTTAGCAGTTGGAATTGGGCAGTTGGAGTTTGTCGGTTGAGCAGAGCAGTTGGTTCTGTTTAGTGAAAAAGGAGAGTGATCGAAAAAAAGAGATTGTGGGAGGAAGTTGAGCAGCTAGAGAGTTTTAGCGGAGAAGGGCTAAAATTAAAGTTGCTGAGCCTTTAGTAGAGATAACTAAAGAGCTGAGGCTGCATCCCTAAGTCAAGGAAGACTAGGGTTGACCAGTTAAACTCCCCAGTCCAAGTTTGATCGGGTACAGATCAACTGAGTTCAAGAAGGACAATACTCCTAACTGAAAGAAACAAGTAATATAAAGCTGATACCATACTAAGCTCAGTGAAACTATTGAGAAGTCTTGCAACACTTACTGTACAGAAGTAACATCATTCAACTTAAGATATAACATTCTTGCAACCATCAAGCTTTGTGCTATAAATAAACAAGTTACTGTTTCTTCAAATGTTGCTTATTATTTGAGCAAAGCATCTTTCAAAGGTGGTGGCAGCGACAACATTGAAAAGTAGGATACATAGAAGTAGAAGTTGAATCCTTCACAATTTGGTGGCAGAGGTGGGATCCAAAAAGATTCCATCCCTGTCATCACATCAAGTCTTCACACCCGCGCTCACCTCTTTCCCATTCTCAAAAAAGCCAAGAATGAGTTTTAACAGATGCAATGAACTCGAGCCATTGAATAATCTTCTTAATTCAGATTCATGTTGACCTTGACCTACGGACTGTTGTTACTCCAGGTAACAGTAGCATCATTGAATTAATCGGAATCATCAATTTGTTGTGTTGTTGAAGGCTTTCATGGCCGGAATCATTGGTTGTTGTGCATTTTCTGGCCATGTTCCAGAAGCATTCTCTCCTGATGTTTCACCCACATCTATGGCAGGCATCCTCAGAGGTTGTGAGGTCTGTTGGAAACTAGGCAAGAGGGGTTTATATATACTGTATATACTCGAGTATAAGCCTAGTTTTTCAGCCCTTTTTTAAAGACTGAAAAAGCCCCCCTCGGCTTATTCTCGGGTGAGGGTCCTGGTTGGCTTATATTTGGGTCAGCTTATACCCGAGAATATATGGTACATTTATTATTTTTCTCTATTATTATTGGTATTATTACATTTATTTTACTCTATTTTTATTATTATTAATAATACATTTATTATTTCACTCTGATCTCATTATTATTATTGCATTTATTATTTTACTCTATTTATTATTACATGTATTATTTTCCTGTAATTATTATTATTATTATTATTATTACATGTATTATTTTACTCTATTATTATTAAAAGCATACATAAGCACATTGACATTGAAGAAGATGAGAATCATGATTGGATCAGAGTTGGACATTGTTATCTTAAATTTGAGCTTTATGTAAATATTCAAAAACATTGAACCTACTGATGCCTCAATTAATGTAATTTTATTGGTATCTATTTTGATTTCTGAAATTTACCACTCTCGGCTTATACTGGAGTCAATGTTTTCCCAGTTTCTTTGTGGTAAAATTAGGTGCCTCGGCTTATATTCAGGTTGGCTTAGACTCGAGTATATGCGGTATTTATATGCCACCCTTTATTTCTTAAAAGAGACTTCAAACAGGTAAGAAATGCTAAAGAAATGTTCAGAAATGCTATCGGTGCCTTCTGTCTTGTCTGTTCTGGCATTATTTTCCTTGCTTGGTGTCTTGAATCCGTAACACCCTACATTGCAAAGGCAATCGCAATCATAAGCTGGAGAGCGGGTCATCTTGACACGACTTCACTTTCGGGATGGCATCAGTCGTGGCAATTTGAGCCAATTGGCAATCCTTTCCAGATTCTAGAAGCAGGACTGAAAAATAATAGAAAAGGTGCATTTCGAGGTGTGTGCAAATTGCATTTCTGCAAAAATGTTTGCAAAAGGGGAGAGAAATCCGCTCCTTTTGCTCTGGCTTGGATTCATCCCATTGAATGTATATTTGCTTTTTCTTAAATAATCTGTTTGCTATGTAAATACTGCAAGCGATGGCGGACAGGTAGCGTTGCCTTTGGATTTGGAAGCATTTCTCTCTCTCTTTTTGCCTTTGGTTTGTTGGACGATTCGACTTCTGTTGCCATGGGAGAACTTGGGTGAGTCACACTCTCTCAGCCTCAGAAGGCGGCCATATTGTCAAGCTGTTGTCGAAGGCTTTCGTGGCCAGGATCACAGGGTTGTTGTATGTCTTTCGGGCTGTATGGCCATGTTCCAGAAGCATTCTCCCCTGACGTTTCGTCCACATCTATGGCAGGTTGTGAGGTATGGATATTGTCAAGCCTCTCCTCATTTGACGTTTCTCGGAATCGACTTCAAAGCACATAGCAACACCGAGTGTAAAATAGTGCAATGCATATGTATTTCTTTCCCCTGATCTTTGCATTTATTTTTTTCCTCGCTGAAATCGGGTGAGTCACTTAGTTGAAATGCTGGTCTCTGTTCCCAATCTAAATTGGGACAGTTTCGATTTTTTTTGACATCTCCATTAACTCAACAACGTAAAATAATAGAACAGTCGTACAATGAATAATTGAAATAAAAGCGAGTGTGATATGTACAAAGAAAGCAAAAATCAGGGCCTAATGCATCTATTAAGCAAGGCAAGGATATGGCAATTTGATAACAGCTACAAGGAAGGAAAAGCTTGAATTCATGAATTGTGAAATCTTCTACACACATAATAAAAGTGAAAATAGGAATGTGTCTGCGGCTATTGATACAGCAAACGAGATCTATATGCTGGATTTCGTATCACAAAATCACAAGTCAAACACTTTCCAAGTGTCTAGGACTGTGTGATATTATTATTATTATTATTATTATTATTATTATTATTATTATTATTATTGTATAACACAGCAAACAAGATAGATATGCTGGATTTCGTATCACAAAATCACAAGTCAAACACTTCCCAAGTGTCTAGGACTGTGTGATATAATAATAATAATAATAATAATAATAATAATAATAATAATAATAATAATAATAATAATTGTTGTTGTTGTATGACACAGCAAACAAGATAGATATGCTGGATTTCGTATCACAAAATCACAAGTCAAACACTTCCCAAGTGTCTAGGACTGTGTGATATTATTATTATTATTATTATTATTATTATTATTATTATTGTATGACACAGCAAACAAGATAGATGTGCTGGATTTTGTATCACAAAATCACAAGTCAAACACTTCCCAAGTGTCTAGGACTGTGTGATATTATTATTATTATTATTATTATTATTATTATTGTATTATTATTATTATTATTATTATTATTTACACAAAGATAGAGTATGACAAAGCAAACGAGATAGATATGCTGGATTTCGTATCACAAAATCACAAGTCAAACACTTCCCAAGTGTCTAGGACTGTGTGATATTATTATTATTATTATTATTATTATTATTGTATGACACAGCAAACAAGATAGATATGCTGGATTTCGTATCACAAAATCACAAGTCAAACACTTCCCAAGTGTCTAGGACTGTGTGATATTATTATTATTATTATTATTATTATTATTATTATTTACACAAAGATAGAGTATGACACAGCAAACGAGATAGATATGCTGGATTTCGTATCACAAAATCACAAGTCATATAGTGATATACACATTCTCGGGCTTATCTGGGTTGGCACGAGAAGTCACCTATCTCTGTACACACATGAACAACGGACCCGGCGATGACCTGTCTTGGGAAATGGCCAGAGGGGCTTGTCCAGCCTTCCTGTTCTCAAGGGATTATCTCAGCAGGGCTATGGTGACTGTCTCTGGGCTACATCTTGATACATTTTATACATTTCATAATGTAGTGTATACATGTTATATACAAGAAATTGATACCATGCAGAGAAGGAAACAAGTTACACAGAAAATCAAGAAAAATAATACATTTTGAAGGGTTGGCAGTAATAAAGGATTTTGGAGTGTGAAGCTACCACTGGTCCGCTGCTGTTCTCCTGTTGCTTTGAACTCACAAAAGTCCACAAAAGATTTAAAAATAATAAAAATTAATATGTTCATTGTGGAGCCCTTGGTGAACTACAAGGGTTGAATGAAAAGTAATGCCTCCATCTTGGTAAATCCTCAACAGATGGCAGTCCTGGTCTGCGGCAAGTCCAGGCTTGTTCAGGAGACTCTCTTCTACAGTGAGTTACATTTGGCGGGAAGCCTTAGCATTGAACGGTTGTGTTGTTAAAGTGCGAAGTATGGAACCCTGCGCAGACGGGGAAGCCTTAGCATTGAACGGTTGTGTTATTAAAGTGCGAAGTATGGAACCCTGCGCAGACGGAGAAGCCTTAGCATTGGACGGTTGTGTTGTTAAAGTGCGAAGTATGGAACCCTGCACAGACGGAGAAGCCTTAGCATTGGACGGTTGTGTTGTTAAAGGGCGAAGTATGGAACCCTGCGCAGACGGGGAAGCCTTAGCATTGAACGGTTGTGTTGTTAAAGGGCGAAGTATGGAACCCTGCGCAGACGGAGAAGCCTTAGCATTGGACGGTTGTGTTGTTAAAGGGCGAAGTATGGAACCCTGCGCAGACGGAGAAGCCTTAGCATTGAACGGTTGTGTTGTTAAAGGGCGAAGTATGGAACCCTGCGCAGACGGAGAAGCCTTAGCATTGGACGGTTGTGTTGTTAAAGGGCGAAGTATGGAACCCTGCGCAGACGGAGAAGCCTTAGCATTGGACGGTTGTGTTGTTAAAGGGCGAAGTATGGAACCCTGCGCAGACGGAGAAGCCTTAGCATTGGACGGTTGTGTTGTTAAAGTGCGAAGTATGGAACCCTGCGCAGACGGGGAAGCCTTAGCATTGAACGGTTGTGTTCTTAAAGGGCGAAGTATGGAACCCTGCGCAGACGGAGAAGCCTTAGCATTGGACGGTTGTGTTGTTAAAGGGCGAAGTATGGAACCCTGCGCAGACGGAGAAGCCTTAGCATTGGACGGTTGTGTTGTTAAAGTGCGAAGTATGGAACCCTGCGCAGACGGAGAAGCCTTAGCATTGGACGGTTGTGTTGTTAAAGGGCGAAGTATGGAACCCTGCGCAGACGGGGAAGCCTTAGCATTGAACGGTTGTGTTGTTAAAGGGCGAAGTATGGAACCCTGCGCAGACGGAGAAGCCTTAGCATTGGACGGTTGTGTTGTTAAAGGGCGAAGTATGGAACCCTGCGCAGACGGGGAAGCCTTAGCATTGAACGGTTGTGTTGTTAAAGGGCGAAGTATGGAACCCTGCGCAGACGGGGAAGCCTTAGCATTGAACGGTTGTGTTGTTAAAGGGCGAAGTATGGAACCCTGCACAGACGGAGAAGCCTTAGCATTGGACGGTTGTGTTGTTAAAGGGCGAAGTATGGAACCCTGCACAGACGGAGAAGCCTTAGCATTGGACGGTTGTGTTGTTAAAGGGCGAAGTATGGAACCCTGCACAGACGGAGAAGCCTTAGCATTGGACGGTTGTGTTGTTAAAGGGCGAAGTATGGAACCCTGCGCAGACGGAGAAGCCTTAGCATTGAACGGTTGTGTTCTTAAAGGGCGAAGTATGGAACCCTGCGCAGACGGAGAAGCCTTAGCATTGAACGGTTGTGTTGTTAAAGGGCGAAGTATGGAACCCTGCGCAGACGGGGAAGCCTTAGCATTGAACGGTTGTGTTGTTAAAGGGCGAAGTATGGAACCCTGCACAGACGGGGAAGCCTTAGCATTGAACGGTTGTGTTGTTAAAGGGCGAAGTATGGAACCCTGCACAGACGGAGAAGCCTTAGCATTGGACGGTTGTGTTGTTAAAGGGCGAAGTATGGAACCCTGCGCAGACGGAGAAGCCTTAGCATTGAACGGTTGTGTTGTTAAAGGGCGAAGTATGGAACCCTGCGCAGACGGGGAAGCCTTAGCATTGAACGGTTGTGTTGTTAAAGGGTGAAGTATGGAACCCTGCGCAGACGGGGAAGCCTTAGCATTGAACGGTTGTGTTATTAAAGTGCGAAGTATGGAACCCTGCACAGATGGAGAAGCCTTAGCATTGAACGGTTGTGTTGTTAAAGGGCGAAGTATGGAACCCTGCACAGACGGTTGGCCAATGTAACTTAAGCAACGTGCAGTCACTGAATTCTTGATGGCAGAAGGTGTCACCCCAAAGGAGATTCATCAGAGAATGTGAGCTGTTTATGGGGATTGTGTTGATGTGAGTCCTGTGCGTCGTTGGGCGAGTAAGTTTAAAGATGTTGAGGTGGGAACATCTGACTTGTGTGACAAACAAAGAGTCAAACGTCCTGTGACAGCAACACAAGCTGAGTTTCACAAGCAAAAGATTGACAGATTGATTCAGGACGAACGTTGTATCATAATCGGCATTTCATAAGAATGTGTGGGTCACATTATTGCTTTGCTTGGCTATCAGAAGATCTGTGCACGATGGGTTCTGTGAGACGCCGGTTGCGGGAACAGAGTGTCGACATCTTCCGTGACGGCTTCAGAAAACGTGTTCATCGTTGGCAGAAATGTATCCCATTGTTCGGTGATTATGTGGAAAAGTGAATAGTGATCGTTAAAGGACACATTCTGACGATTGTCTCTGCATCAAAGAGCACATTCTAAGGGTTATTTTAGTGTTTGATTTAAAATATTCCCATCCAAACCGAAGTAACGAAGGTGGAGGCATTACTTTTCATTCAACCCTCTGGGGATGGTGGGGGTGGTATCGTGGCTCGACACCAGTTTCGAAAGGCTTTTAGCCTCCTCTGCCAAAAGAGTGCTGGTGCTTCACCAAAATGACACCACCTCTGATCCCATAGCATTGAGCCAGGGCAGCGCGAGTGCATCAGTTCTGCATTGGAGATGCAGCCCTTGGTGCAGCAACTACTTCTTTACCGCACAGGTATTGCTGGCATACAGGCAAAAACTCCATTTTTGTGGCCGCTGTTACAAGAGCGAGGGAAAGTGGAGGGGAAGAGAAAGGGCGATAGAGTATATTATTTGCAATCATGCCCTAAACAAGGAAGCACGGTCTTCGCACCAGCCACGTTGCGAGAGGTTATACATAATCTTAAATTATTCACACCCATTTAGGATTAAAAAGGCTACCCAAGCACAGTGCAGTTACCGAGGCCATAAATCTCCGGGCGCCAGGGCTGGGAGGCCGTTGCCTTTCCTCCGGAGAGCTCCCTTCGGAGCCCAGGAAAGGCTGCGCATAAAGCAAAGGGATGGAGGGACGCTCTCCTTTGGCTCCATCTTTCCAGATCCTGGCTCAATCCATCTTCAGGCAGCAGCGGACGGAATGAAATATCTCCCTGTAGAATACGAGGGTTGAATGAAAAGTAATGCCTCCACCTTCGTTATTTGGGTTTGGATGGGAATATTTTAATAAATCAAACACAGAGATAACCCTAAGAATGTGCTCTTTAACTACCACTATTCGCTTTTCCACATCATCACCAGACAACTGGATACATTTCTGCCAACGAGGAACAAGTTTTTTGAAGCTTTGGGGAGATGGTGGCGGGATAGAAAAAATAAAGTATTATTATTATTTTATTATGACACAGTAAACAAGATAGACATGCTGGATTTCATATCACAAAATCACAAGTCGAACACTTCCCAAGTGTCTAGGATTGTGTGATGTATTTTCGGATGATGCGCGCACATCCCAGCAGGGTGGCCTTTTGCAGTTGGCAGATCGTAATTTTGTCAATGTCTATGGTTTCCAAATGCCGGCTGAGATCTTTTGGCACGGCACCCAGTGTGCCCATCACCACCGGGACCACCTGCACTGGTTTCTGCCAGAGTCTTTGAAGTTCAATCTTGAGGTCCTGAGAGCGGCTGAGTTTTTCCTGTTGTTTTTCGTCAATGCGACTGTCACCTGGGAAGGCAACATCAATGATCCAAACCTTTTTCTTTTCCACAACTGTGATGTCTGGTGTGTTGTGTTCCAGAACTTTGTCAGTCTGGGTATTATTATTATTATTATTATTATTATTATTATTATTATTATTACAGTAGAGTCTCACTTATCCAACATAAATGGGCCGGCAGAATGTTGGATAAGCGAATATGTTGGATAATAAGGAAGCATTAAGGAAAAGCCTATTGAACATCAAATTAGGTTATGATTTACAAATGAAGCACCAAAACATCATGTTAGACAACAAATTTGGCAGAAAAAGTAGTTCAATGCACAGTAATACTATGTAGTAATTACTGTATTTATGAATTTAGCACCAAAATATCACGATATATTGAAAACATTGACTCCAAAAATGCGCTGGATAATCCAGAACATTGGATAAGCGAGTGTTGGATAAGTGAGACTCTACTGTATTATTATTATTATTATTATTATTATTATTATTATTATTATTATTAAATTCAATGCATTGTTTTGTTGTGTTTGCATACAAGGGTGCAAACGCAACCCCAATGCAAGAACTTTTTGTCCATTGCCAAATTGTATTGGCAGTGCAAACACAGTGGGCCACTTCTGCAGAAATCTGAATGCTCCGGATAATCTAGATGTGCACAGATTCCCGGCTGCAATCTTTGCATCTTTTCTCTTTCCATTTATTTTCTGCATTCAGGGAAGGGACCCCATTGGAAATGCTCACCTGTCATCATTTCGAGGATGCTGGCTTTCTCTTCCTCCCTCTTTGCTCTTTGCTTTGCAGAACTCATCACTCTGCGAACGCGGCGTGTTATTTATGGTCCGGAGAGGGCACATTTGTGAATATTTTATTGTGCGGAAGTGGCTGCTTGGGAAGTTATATTTGCTCGGGATGCAAAAAAAAAAAAAAAGGTTTTACAGGCCGGGCCTCAGAACATCTCATCCATTTCTGCCTCTCGTGTTGGCTCCTCCGGCGGAGATTCATTTCGAGCGCGGCGGTTTATGGCAGCGCCTCTGGAACACTCTCCATTATGGCAGCCGGGTTTGGATGCGGCAGTAAATAAAGCCTTTCAGGGTGGAGGCCCATTGAGACATACAGGCATGGACACTTTCCAAGGCTGGGCATGGAGAAATAAAAGGACTATGTGCTGGTGCGCATTGAGCATTCACATCTGGGCTCTTTCCTTTCTCAGCCCAATAAAAAAGAAGCTGGAAGGACTTCTTCCTCCTCATCATCTTTTTCCTCCTTCTCTTCTTCTTTGTCTTCTTTATCATCTTCTTCATCTTCTTCTTCCTCCTCCAACGCTTCTTCATCTTGTATTAATTCACCACACAGGCACATTTCTTATTGAAGTTCAGTTACAGATAGGATCAAATGTATCAAATGTAATTGGGAGGCACTGCTCTCCTAGACTCAGCTTAGGGTGCCAGAATAACTGCTGTTCTTAATATTAATATAAATATTATCATCAAGACCCAGAATAACTGCTGTACTTAATATTAATATAAATATAATTATCAAGACCCATGGATACACATTGGATGTAATTGGGAGGCACTGCTCTCCCAGACTCAGCTTAGGGTGCCAGAATAACTGGTGTTCTTAATATAAATATCATTACCAAGACCCATTGATACAGATCGGATGTAATTGGGAGGCACTCCTTTCCTAGACTCAGCTTAGGGTGCCAGAATAATTGCTGTTCTAATATAAATATAATTATCAAGACCCATGGATTCATATCGGATGTAATTGGGAGGCACTCCTCTCCTGAACTCAGCTTAGAGAGCTGTTCTTAATATTAATATTATTATCCAGACCCATAGATACACATCGGATGTAATTGGGAGGCACTGCTCTCCCAGACTCAGCGTAGGGTGCCGGAATAACTGCTGTTCTTAATATTAATATAAATATTATTATCAAGACCCATGGATACACATCGGATGTAATTGGGAGGCACTCCTCTCCTGAACTCAGCTGAGGGTGCAAGAATAAATGCTGTTCTTCTTCTTCTTCTTTTTATTATTATTATTATTATTATTATTATTATTATTATTATTATCAAGACTCATGGATACACATGGGATGTAATCGGGAGGCACTGCTCTCCCAGACTCAGCTTAGAGGGCTGTTCTTAATATTAATATTATTATCCAGACCCATCGATACACATTGGATGTAATTGGGAGGCACTGCTCTCCCAGACTCAGCTCTGGGTGCCAGAATAATTGCTGTTCTTACTATTAATATAAATATTATTATCAAGACCCATGGATACACATCAGATGTAATTGGGAGGCACTCCTCTCCCAGACCCAGCTTAGGGTGCCAGAATAACTATCGTTATGTATATTGATATTATTTTTAACACCCATTGATACACATCAGATGTCATGCTTATTGTTACGGGGCCAAAACGAAAGGTAAACGAAAGCAAACTTGATGACTGTGTGGCTTTTGTTTTCGTGTCTCCTCTCGTTGTACACATCAGATGTCATGGGGAAACAGCCCTTATTGTTACGGTGCCAAAACGAAAGGAAAATGAAAGCAAGCATGATGACTGTGTGGCTTTTGTTTTCGTGTCTCCTCTCGTTTCGTACGAAAATGTCGTCATTCATTTCGTGTAGACGAACGGTCAAAACAAAACGATCTCGCAAAGGAAACGAAGGAAAAATTTTCGCGCACATCCCTAGTAAGAACCCTCTTGTCAGAAGGAATATTCCAAGAGGAGATGACAAGAAAGAGGACTGAAGAAGATTCCCCTTGTCGGGTTATTTCTGACATTCAAAACTCTCCTTACTTCTTCCTCAGCAGCATTTGAATGTCCTTTGCATCCCTTCCAGACATCAAAGCCAGAGGCAGAGGCAGAATTCAAGGAGAAATTGAGGGAGGAGAAGCCATTCGTGAGAGTCTTTATCGCCCGCAATTCCTCTGTTTATTCCGCCGTAATGTCTAAATCACGTTGTAGCAATATCCCACCCAAACAACCAGGCCCTTTTGTTCTGATGATTTGTACTGGGTGTATTATTATTTTTTTCTCCTTTTCCCCCCACAGCAAATCCAATGTCGAACAGCTCCACGCAAGGATAATTCTGTTCTAATTTTGATCAAATTAGGCTGCTTTTTAAAAGTGTTTTATGGGAAGCTCTCTCTCTCTCTCCCTTTCTCCTCGCTAAGCCAATTGAGTAAATTGCATAATTACTACGTTTTGCTAAAAATGTGGGTTTATACTAATTGTATTATGGATTCAGTTCTTTGGAGCCGTGCCACTGTACATGGTAGATTATGGCTCCCCGAGGAGCCGAATCGCTTGGCACCTGATTGCATTCATTATTGCCGAACCAACGCCGGAGCCGCAACACAGCGGCGCACATTCCAGTATTGAGCAACACTGCGATTTTCCAGGACGGAAAGGCTCACATTTGCATACGAAATTTGCAAATGTGAACGCAGGGAAGAGGTGTTAAGCATCCTTTTTACTTACGACTGAACGTCATGGAGGACAGGGTTGCGTATTGGCCCGTCAGAGCTTAAAGTCAACAGCGAAGAAGAATAATGACCCCATAACCCACGTCCTGGTTATTGGGGTCTTAACTTGAAATTGTCTCTCTAAGAATTTGCTAGGTTTTCCATGCAATTCAAAGGTATACTGCAAGCTATAGCTTGCCCTCCATATTCATGGATCTATTGTAGATCAACCAGAGGCTGATGTCTTGAGGATTTAGAGAGGATTCTGGGCTTTCCTGTGGCACAAAGTGATGGGCTCTCAAGTCTGGGAAATGATGTTTCTCTCTGTGAGAAAACTGGCTGGGAAAGTGCTGCAGGGCCTCAAGGCCAGTCCGAGGAGTCAACAGTAGATAAGGATTCGAGTGAAGCGCTGAGTGATAAGGAGAGTTCCCAGGAGAGCCAGGATGGAAGATGTCTATCGTTCATTTACAACTTTGGGACAACATCAGCAAAATATTGCTATATAAGGGACCTTGTGACAATTCAGAAAGTGTGGCAGACAGTGACACTGTTTACCCGCCATGCTCAGTGGAGATGGTGCATGGGAATGGAGCTCAGCCTAGTCACTTTGGGCTTCTTTCTCAAGGGAAGAGGAAGGAGTGCATTTTGGAGTCATGATCTGTGTTGCAGGGAGTCAGCTTTGCTGTAGGGAAAACATTGGGCTCTGATCCTTGGCATTGTTCGTATGGAAAGAGGATGCATTTTGGAGTCTTGAAGTTTTTGGCGTTTTGGCATTTTGGCATTTTGGAGTTTGTCTTGATTATTACTGAAGTCAGTAAAACTTTGTATATAGTTTTACCAGTGTCTCTGATGTCATTTCATTCTGCGTTTCACTGATTCCATCCAACTACTGCTGCGCTGCTAATACTCTGACAAAAACTTCATGGGGTTCCCATAAGTCGGAAATAACCTGGCGGCACCCGTCAACAAACTCTAACAAGTCCTCGTCCCTTGTTCAAAATGTTCTTGACCTTCAGCCTCTGTTCCATAGATGCAAGATTAGCAGGTGTTAGTATCTGGCTTCGCTGATTTCTTGAATGGATGCGAGCATTTCTCCTTCCCATGGAGACCAGGCGCCAATCTATGGGACGAGTCTTCGGGGGAAATGGAGGAGTTGGCGGTCAAATTGCAAGATGAGCCCTGTGATCACGGATTTCGGAAGCGGCCACCCGGCGGTCGTCCTGGCAACGGGCCGTATCCCACCGGTTCCCCACGGTCCCCCATTTATGCCAACAAGAAGGATCCACCTGCCATCTCTTTCCCACATGGACAAGAGCGCACACCCCTGCGCATTGGGGGAACGGAATAAAAGAGAACGGAATACTCAAGCCACCCTGCAACTGGCTATTTATCCCAGACTAGCTTTGGTACCTGTCAACAGGTCTTTTAGAAAGGTAAACATAAAAATAGTCATTGTTTGGTTTTGGATTTTATGAATGTACCCATCGGAAAATGCATGACGATGTAGGTGAACTACAATTCCCATCATGCTGGGTTAATCCCCCCCAAATCCTACTAGTAATTGAAGTTGGTCAATGGGGGGGATGCCTGATGCCAAGTTTGGTCCAGATCCATCATAAGCTGCCAATCAGATTGCCCAGGAATGCTAGATGCTTACAGGTTCAATGAGGGTTGAATGAAAAGTAATGCCTTCACCTTCGTTTTTTGGGTTTGGATGGGAATATTTTAATAAATCAAATGCAGAAATAATCCTTAGAATGTGCTCTTTAACTACCACTATTCACATTTCTACATAATCAACAGACAATTGGATACATTTCTGCCAATAATGAACAAGTTTTCTGAAGCCATCACGGAAGAAGTCGACACTCTGTTTCCGCAACCGGCGTCTCACAGGACCCAATGTGCACAGGACTCACATCAACACAATTGCCATAAACAGCTTGATTCTCTGATGAGCCTCCTTTGGGGTGACACCTTCTACTGTTAAGAATTCAATGACTTCACTTTGCTTAAGTCACATTGAGTGACCGTCTGCACAGGGTTCCATACTTGGCACTTTAACAACACAACCGTCCAATGCTAAGGCTTCCCGTCAAATGGAACTGCAGAAGAGAGTCTACTGAACAAGCCGGTATCTGCTGTATACCAGGATTGCCATCTGTTGAAGAGTTATGAAGGTGGAGGCATTACTTTTCATTCAACCCTCATATTTTCAGAGGCAGAATCTGAGGCTCACTTGCCTCAGAAAACCTTACAAAAATCGTGGGGTTGCTATATATTAGTAGGTGAATCAAAGGCCCATATATGGTGCCCACAGAGCCGGGGATGTTAGGGTTGACGTCAACCATGGAAGCCCCATTGGGCAACCTTTGCAAGCCCCAGCTTCAGAGCAACGCTTTGGAAAAGACATCTGACTCATGGAGAGCTTTCGCATAAAGTTTGCCATGAGTTGGAGAGCAGGAATTCATAAAACAACAACCGACTTATATATTGCTAGGCATTAGGGCTGTGTTAAATTATTCATTTCCCCCAAGGAAAAAAAGAATTAATTTAATGCGTTTCCTCCTTGCTGCCAGACAGCCTTGGAAAACATGTAGTTTTGGAAGAGGTCTCGCGAGGGGAAGAAAGTCTCCGGCATTAAAAGGGGATGGGAGAGGTCGGCCCAAGCCCACCCCATATCACGGGAGAAGGTGTCTTTTTGGGGAGTTGTAGTTTCCCCGGATACTGCCTTGACACCCCACACATGTACAATGTCCTCACTGTGAAACATTGGGAGGAAAACTAGGGGATAATGGGAGAGATGGTCGCATCGGTCCCTGTTTTCTGTGATCCTATTCCGAATAATACAGACGTAGTTGTGTGCCAACTGTCTGAACACAGTCCTTTCCACCTTCTCCCCACTCTTCTCAGCACTGCCTTTGTTTGTGTGGTGGTAATAGGTAGTTGTTGTGGTTCAGCCAGAGGCTGAAGACAATGAGATGGTTCACTCAGAGTTTGTGAGGGATGATGGGCTTCCCGGTGTGGGAAATGAGGGGATTTTGGATCATGATTCTGTATGGGAGAATGACTCTGTGTCTGGTCAGAGAGACACGGCTTCAGAGCAGGGAGGAGATGGAAATGCTTTGGTGTCAGAAGAGAAGGAGGACCTTTCTCCTAGTCGTTTCTTGGCAATGGAAGATAAGGAGTTGGAAGAGAAAGATCTTTCTCCTGGAAAACCACCTGTGGTCAGTAGGAGTATGAGACTTGATCTACGGGAGGAGCGAGTCAGATTAATCCTTGAGAATTCAGGGAAAGATACTAGTGAGAAATCTTTGAAACAGAGCAGATGTCAGAGGCATGACTTCATGGCTTGTGGACCTTAAATTATCATGTTGTTTACTGAAAGGGTTAGAGCAGGCAACACTGCGTTACTGTGTACACCTTGAGGAAAAGGCCAGTGATTTGGTTCAAGAAGTGTTCACTAACACCACTCGTTTTTTTTTTGTTTGCAGCTTCAAACCCAGGCTGCTTCCCACCTAGGAGGATCCTCCGTTGGCCACTTTGAGTAACACTGAAGTGCCTTGTAGCAACAAATCCTGCCTGCTTCCTACCTAGGGGAAACCTTAGTGGGTCAGCTAGCATACCATTGAATAATAATAATAATAATAATAATAATAATAATAATAATAATAATAATTTTATTTTTATACCCCATCCCATCTTCCCGAAGGGACTCGGGGTGGCTTACATGGGGCCAAGCCCAGTCAGAAGACAATATAAAACACTATCAACAATAAAACAAGTCATAAACAAATGAGGTCACATACAATAAATATACTATGATAAAATCCTGGGTGGCTCCAAAAAAGAACTGGGCCCAAGAATGTATGTTTTTAATATAGGTTCTTAATTTTAATGCAATTTTTTTTATTTAAATGGATTTTTAATTGTGATGTAATTTGTTTTTATGTATGTTTTTATATTGTAAGCCGCCCTGCCAAAGTCGCTAAACCTAGGAGGGTTGTTAGCTTTGTTCTCTGTTCAAGTTTGGATTGGATATTCATGTTTCATGTTCATGTTTTGGCTCCCTGTTCCATGGAATTTTCTGGGATTTCTGTTCTTTGTTAGGCTCCTGATTTGGACTTCTCTTGTCTTCATTCTCCAGTTTAACACTTTATTCTGGGATGTGTGCTGCCTTGGATTATCTTCTGTACACAGTTTGGCTTGGCTTGTTGCCTATGACCTTTGCTTACGATCTTAAGGTTTATTTACTCCATGGTGTTTTGCCTTTTTTATATATGCTTTTTTAATAAACTGTTTTGACTTTTACACTTGGGTGCTGTGAGCAAGGTGAAACCCTGCTGAGGTGCAACATCTAGGGGTTCCAAGAAACTTTTGCTTCAAAAAAGCTCAGCGGCTGAAACAGTTTGAGAAACCTTGCTTTAAACAATGCTAATTGTTGAACTAGATTCGTGGAATTTCCTTCTTCCATTGATCTTGGGGGAGGCATTCTAAAAACAAGGGCCCTTGGGACGGAAACCAGCCGCGGCCACTTTGTCTTTCCTGCCTGGACCTGCGGGCGCTTGTATCGTGGAAGGTGGATGAGATGGAGTGCCGTGCCAATGTTCCCGTTGGGCCTGGGGTCTGTCCTTATCAGAACGCATGGGGATCGCATCCTCAGAGCCTCTCCCGTGGGGCTGGGATCACAAGCAAAAGGACCCCCTGCTCCTGCCCTTTTGCTTTGGGGAAATCACCACGGGCCCCTCGGTGCCGCTGAAGAGCTCATTAGTGCCAGGCGGGCACATCTGCTTCCCTGCTGATAAGGAGCGCCTGCCTGCAAAGGGAGAGATGGAGAGGGTGCCGTGGATCAGAGGTGCAAAATCCCATGTAGCGACATGCCTGCTCCGTCTAATCCGGGACTCGTCTTCGGGGATCACGCACGGGGACAAGTGGCACCGGCAAGTGCCTGGCTAATCCCCGCCTTTTCATCCCGGCAATGACAAAAGGCACCCAGGCGCTGCGCGGCGGATTTGCACCTTCATTACCACGACTTCCCAGTGATGTTTGTTTCCAAGATGCCACGCTCTAAGCTTCTTGAAGTGTCATAATATGAGGTTGCTTTGCATTATAAATGAACGCCAGTCCTGACGTTTGAAAAGTCTTCATGTGTGACTCGGTTTCTCCTTATTTTCAAATCCCAATTCACTGCATAAAAAGAATAATAGAATCCTAGAGTTGGGAGAGACCTGGTGAGCCATCCAGTCCAACCTCATTCTGCCAAGAAGCAGGAAAGTCACATTCAAAGCACCCCCAACAGATGGCCATCCAGCCTCTGCTTAAAAGCCTCCAAAGAAGGAGCCTCCACCACACTCCGGGGCAGAGAGTTCCACTGCTGAACAGCTCTCACAATGAGTAAGTTCTTCTTAATGTTCAGGTGGAATCTCTTTCCTTTCCTGTAGTTTGAAGCCATTGTTCCATTGTGTCCTAGTCTCCAGGGCAGCAGAAAACAGGCCTGCTCCCTCCTCCCTATGACTTCTCACATCTTGATTCATGGCCCTCATCACGTCTCCTCTCAGCCTTCTCTTCTGCAGGCTAAACATGCCCAGCTCTTAAAGCCGCTCCTCACAGGGCTTGTTCGCCAGACCCTGGATCATTTTCGTCGCCTTCCTCTGGACGCTTTCCAACCTGTCAACATCTCCCTTCTATGGGGACTGTGAGACGCCGGTGGCGGAAACTGAGTGTCGACTTCTTCCGTCACGACTTCAGAAAACTTGTTCACTGTTGGCAGAAATGTATCCAATGGTCTGGTGATTATGTGGAAAAGTGAATAATGGTTGTTAAAGAGCACATTCTAAGAATTATTTCTGTGTTTGATTTATTAAAATACAGTAGAGTCTCACTTATCCAACACTCGCTTATCCAACGTTCTGGATTATCCAACGCATTTTTGTAGTCAATGTTTTCAATACATCGTGATATTTTGGTGCTAAATTCGTAAATACAGTAATTACTACATAGCATTACTGTGTATTGAACTACTTTTTCTGTCAAATTTGTTGTATAACATGGTGTTTTGATGCTTAATTTGTAAAATCATAACCTAATTTGATGTTTAATAGGATTTTCCTTAATCCCTTCTTATTATCCAACATATTCGCTTATCCAACGTTCTGCCGGCCCGTTTACGTTGGATAAGTGAGACTCTACTGTACTTCCATCCAAAGCCAAGTAACGAAGGTGGAGGCATTACTTTTCATGCCACTTCCAGATCTTCTCCCGTTCCTTCATTGCAGCCCTTCTTCCATATCCGAGTCTTATTCTGATTTCTTGCCTTCAGTCTCCACTCTGATCAATGATTGAGCCAAAGTCTTATATCGCTATGTGTTATCTTCCAAGCATTTCATAATGTTGATGTTTCTAAAATGGAATACAAATGGCCCTCCTTTCCCTCTGCTCCCATCGAGTGCGGATCATGAGGCGAAGAGATGCCTGCTTCCCATGTTCTGGGGACAGCTCTGCTCTTCGTGATTGTTACATGTTTCCTGGATTGCAGCTCTCACTGTCACGGGCCCGGTTTATTAATAAGCAATGCCGCTAACGCACTTTCTGCGCCACTCGGAATAAACAGGCTGCTTTCAAAGTGAATAAGGGATGCTTTCCGTGGCCCGGCACCACGTGATCCGTCCCTGCAGAGGAGCAAAGGGGGCTCCTTCTACCTGGCTGCAGATGTGACGCTGATGCATGTTGTCACGCGTGGCATTAATGGCCGCCTGCTTCTGCAGGAAGACAATGGCTGCGCCTCTCCTTCCGTGTCCCTGGAGAACGTGGCCTCGGCCTGTTTTCCTTTCCAGGAGAAGCGCTGCCCCACTTCCCCCTTTGGACCCGCTCTCCGTTTTTCCCCGAGACGCACGCACAGATCCGTATATATCTTACAAACCAGGTGTAGCGTGAGGTCTTTTGTATTTATTAGCTTCCTAATTTGTTATGCTTAAGAAGAGCAGCGGGCCTCATTCGTTCTGGCACGAGATCCTGCCACGCTTTTACGGGTGCCCTTGGCTGTCACTTTGGGCTTTTGTCTTTGTCTCATTTTTTTTTCGTTATAAGCCGAACGTAAGAATCGCAATCCACCTGGATACGCCGAACGCGGTCGTCTTTGAAATGGAACGAAAACACAAAAGAGACAAAGCACCTGCTGTTCTCCCCATCGAGATGAATGACGTCACCAACCTTCTGCAGGATGGATTCATGCTGAAGTGCAACGGTGGGCATGGTGTGGCCCATGGGCCACGTGGAGTCCACGGTCACCATATGTAGGACTCTCACCAATTCCTCCCACACCGTCTAACGCCTCGATCACATAGAAATGTTATTTAGAAATAGCAAAGCATTTCTAATCAAATAATAACATACTGTTTGATGAACATGTGGAATACTGATAGCCCTTACTCCTTAGGCCAGGCATGGATGCGTCCTCCTGGGTGCTTACTGTGATGTCTCAGGGACCTTTGGCCCATGACCCCGCAGCCATCATAGATCAACCTGAAGAGGATTTGGGCTTTTTTCCCTCTCAGCAAGATTCTGTTCCCTTCCAGATGTCTCCTGTTGACATTTTTGTGCCAGAGCCAATTAGGGATGCCCTTGAAACAGAGCCTGTTTCTCCAGAAAGCTTGGTGTTTGATAGGAAGGCTTTTCTCAAAATACATCGCTCCCAAAAGCAGTTTCTAAGACGAAGCGCGAGATTAGCGGAGAGAGATGATTGTGACTAAACCGTTTCCCTTGGGAAGTTTCGGGGAGGCAGGCATCTGGTACAATGTTGAAACAGCTCCGTTCTCTGGGAAGATTTGGGGAGTCAAACACCTGTTTCGGGGGAGCTCTTGAACTTCCATAAAAGTTCTACACTGAGCTTTCCCTATCGCGGTGTCAACGTGACTATTCATAGAAGAACATCGTCTCTTGTTCCTGAGCTTCCAAGCGGCCCTCCGGTGCGCTTACTCACAAGTAGACCGGGAGTTGCATCCCACTCCTTGCCAAGTTTGGACTGCGTTTCAGATCCACCACGATATACTTTGCCTAGCCTTGAATCCTTGTTCTGGACTTACTTAAAGAATCTCTCTGTGAAACCTTGCTCTTTCCCACACTCAAACTCCCAAAGAGTTTGAGTGTGTTTCGGTTATTTGGATTATAGACTTTGGACTCTAATACTGGACATATAACTTCATCTTATTGGACTAATTTTGATCTTCTCTAAAAGGTTAACTGCTGGACTATATACTCTGCTTATTTTTGTTTAGAATTTTTATTGCTTAAATAAAGATATTAGATTGTTTATTGGCCTCCGTGTTGGTTTCCAGTGTTCGCGCTGCTTAGGGGTGTTACTTCAGGCCCTCCTAATTTTTCTGGCCTCTTGGCATAAAGATGCTCTCCTTATCCTTATGCAGAAAGGATGGGGAGGACGACATGGAGCAGCCGAGAGATGTCTGGAGCGCTCTCAGCCACCACGTGTCTTGTCCTCCTTCCGGCATTAGGATGGAGGCCACCAGCCATGACTCTTGTTTACAAACTCATGCTGCGCTTTATTATTGCCCCCCCCCCATTTTATAGGTTTTGGTGTTGTAATGCGACCGGTTCCTTGTCCTTCTACGCCCGTCCCTATCTTATTCATGGACCCAAACAATTACTGTCCGGGCAGCCTCACGTTGATACCAGGCAAGATTCTGGAAATGATTGTTAAGGAAGTGGTCTGCAAGTGGACATTACTAATAGTCAACACGGATTTCTCAGATGCCAGTCATGCCAGACTCATCTGATCTCATTTTTCAATAGAGTTCCAAGCTGGGTATATGCAGGGAATGCTGTGGATGGAGCATATCTGTATTTCAGCAAGGCCTTCCCTCAACAAGGTCCCCCATGACCTTCTGGCAAACAAACTAGTCCAATGTGGGCTAGACAAAACTACGGTTAGGTGGATCTGTAATTGGCTACATGTACTAACCCAAAGGGTGATTCTCCCCAATGCTTCCTCTTCTTCATCATGGAAAGAAGTGACAAGTGGAGTGCCATCAGCAGGGTTCCCTCCTGGGCCCGGTTCTGTTCAACATCTTTATTAATGACTTAGACGAAGGCAGGATCATTAAGTTTGCAGATGGAACCAAATTGGGAGGGAGAGCCAAAACTCCAGAAGACAGGAGCAGAATTCAAAACGATCTTAACAGATTAGAGAGATAATTGGCCAAAACTAACAGAATGAAGTTCAACAGGGACAAATGCAAGAGACTCCACTTAGGCAGAAAAAAGAAAATGCAAAGATACAGAATAGGGGACAATGCCTGGCTCGAGAGCAGGATGTGTGAAAAGGATCTTGGAGGAAGGGGAACAGGAGCCAGGAATGTGATGCGGCAGCGAAAAAAGCCAATGGGATTTTGTCCTGTATCAATAGGAGCCTAGTGTCTAGATCCAGCGAAGGCATGCTACCCTCCTATTCTATTCTGACTTAGTTAGACCACACCTGGAATCACATTGTGTCCCATTCTGGCCACGGCAGTTGGAGATGTTGACTCTGGAAAGTGTCCAGAGGAGGGCGACTCAAAGGATCGAGGGTCTGGCGAACAAGCCCTATGAGGAGCGGCTGAATGAGCTGGACATGTTTAGCCTGCAGAAGAGAAGGCTGAGAGGAGACGTGATGAGTGCCATGGATCAATATGGGAGAAGAGGTCAGAAGGAGGAGGGAGTAGGATTGTTTTCTGTTGCCCTGGAGACTAGGACGCAATGGAACAATGGCTTCAAACTACAGGAAAGGAGATTCCACCTGAACATGAGGAAAAACAGCACTGTGAGAGCTGTTCAGCAGTGGAACTCTCTGCCCCAGAGTGTGGTGGAGGCTTTGAAGCAGAGGCTGGATGGCTATCTGTCAGGGGTGCTTTGAATGCGATTTTCCTGCCTTTTGCAGGGGGTTGGACTGGATGGCCTGTGAGGTCTCTTCCAACTCTATGATTCTAAGCTGGGCTTGACGGTCGGGTGCTCACCCCAACCAGGTTTCAAACTGGCCACCTTTCAGCTGGTAGATGCTATTACTGCCTGTGATTTAGCAGCTGTGCTACAGCCCAGCCAGGATAATATTATAGGGACGGTATCTTAATCCTTCAGGAGGAAGGACATTTTTGTCACGGAGCTCCAGAGCTTGAAACTCAAAAGGTTTTCGTGAAATAACATACTTCACTCCGTAGCTTTTCAGACCTTTCCAAAACGAATGGGAACCACCCTGAATGGGAACCACACTTTCACCCTGAAGTTCTCACCTGTTCCTGTGACTCCTAATGAGACTTGGGGAACCCAACAGCCGGTCATGTCTTGCCCTGCCCTGCCTTGATGTCTTCTCCAGATTGGGGGGACGCAAGTGTCTCTCCCCCTTTCTTTGGGGAATTCAGTCTTTTCCCCTTCAAGGGCTCCCCTGTCAATCTCGCCCGCTTGAGAAAGGGGGCCATGAAAATTCATATCCGTCTCAGATGGATCCCTCTGTTCAGGGTGACATTTATCTCCGCCGGGTCAGCCGGGAAACGAGTCGATATGAAAGTAAAAGGATGTTATGAGCTCCGGCGAGAGCGGAGGGGCGAATCGCAGAGGGAATAGAGATGGCAAAAGACGCTCGGCTGAGAAAATGCCACTCGGAAGCAGCCACCTGCGTGTGTGTGCCTCTTTCTCTCTCTGTGTACATATACTCTCACACAATTATATCCACATTGCACAGCGTCCCCGCAAAATGTGTACAGCCTTCAATGCCCTGTCTCACTAAAACAAGACCTACTGCTGGTTTCCGATACTCATCAAGGGACACTGCCTGACCACAGCCAATCCAGTGACACCACAGAGGGTCACTTCACCTAGCAACAGCCAATTCAGTGACATACAGAGGGGCATTTCACCTGGCAGCAGCCAGTTGTTCACCTAACAATAGCCAATCCAGTGACACACAGAGGGACACTTCACCTAGCAACAGCCAACCCTCCACCTCATAACAGCTAATCCAGTGACACCACAGAGGGCCACTTCACCTAGCAACAGCCAACCCTCTACTTCACAACAGCCAATCCAGTGATACCACAGGGGGCCACTTCACCTAGCAACCACTAATCTAGTGACACCACAGAGGGACACTTCACCTAGCAACAGCCAACCCTCTATCTCACAGCAGCTAATCCAGTGACACCACAGAGGGCCACTTCACCTAGCAACAGCCAACCCTCTACTTCACAACAGCCAATCCAGTGATACCACAGGGGGCCACTTCACCTAGCAACCACTAATCTAGTGACACCACAGAGGGACATGACACCACAGAGGGACACTTCACCTAGCAACAGCCAACCCTCTATCTCACAGCAGCTAATCCAGTGACACCACAGAGGGCCACTTCACCTAGCAACAGCCAACCCTCTACTTCACAACAGCCAATCCAGTGACACCACAGGGGGCCACTTCACCTAGCAACCACTAATCTAGTGACACCACAGAGGGACACTTCACCTAGCAACAGCCAACCCTCTATCTCACAGCAGCTAATCCAGTGACACCACAGAGGGCCACTTCACCTAGCAACAGCCAACCCTCCACCTCGCAACAGCTAATCCAGTGACATTACAGAGGGCCACTTTACCTAGCAGCAGTCAATCATTCATCTAGCAACCATTACTCTAGTGGCACCACAGAGGGACACTTCACCTAGCAACAGCCAACCCTCTACCTTGCAGCCGCCAATCCAGTGACACTACAGAGGGCCACTTCACCTAGCAACAGCCAATCATTCTCCTATCAACAGCCAATCTAGTGACAGCACAGAAGGCCACTTCACCTGTCAACAGCTAATCCTTCACCTAGCAACAGTTTATCCAAAGAGGGCCACTTCACCTAGCAACAGCCAGCCCATTTACTTAGCAACAGCCAATCCTTCACCTGGCAACAGCTAATCTAGAGGGTGTTGCCACTTCACCTAGCAATGGCCTTTAGGATACAAACATGCAAACATACATACATACATACATGCATACATACATACATACATACATACACATACATGCATACTTTGAGTATTTATTGCACTTGTATGCTATATATATATATCCTAATATTAATCCGCTCCCCAGTTTGAGATGGGCGTCTTGTGTCTTCTTTCCCGCAATTACATTTACAGCCAGGAAGACGAGCGTTGTGTCTGGGCAGAACTATTTCGACCCAATTGAACTGTGCTGTGTTTTCTATAACATGCTTTGAACCCGCCTTGGCGGTGCTCCGTGCGTCATGTGGGCAGTAAAGGTAAAAGCCAGCTGTGGGCTATTAAGGCATGGAAACAAGAGTCACCGGGAAAGGTTACCGCTAAGCATGTGCGCGCACTTTTAAACAAAAGCCAAAACATTATTTCTTTTGTAACATTCCGGTGTTATTGACCATATAAATAAATCTTCCCCGTCCTTCTCTTAATGTGATATGTATCCCATTCTCCATCTTCAGGGTTCTTCTGTGCATGATGGTTATGATTAGCTGCCATCTATATATATAAAAGAGTGATGGCATCACGGCGACCCACAAAACAACAAAACTACAGGCCCCCCAATCTCGAAATTTGACAACACAACCCATCATCCACAGCTCTAGGTTGATACAACAAAAAGGAAAGAAAAATAAAGTCCTAATTAGAGAGAGAGGAATAATTGCTTTTATCCAATTGCTGCCAGTTAAAGGGCTAAGCTCCTCCAACTTGGTCTCCTAGCAACCCAATAAAAATAATAAGAAACACTAAAAAATAATTAAAAACACTAAAAAATTAATACAATAAAATACTATAATAACAGAAAATAACTAAAAATAATACAAGAAAATAATAAAATATAATAAATAAAAAGAAAACTTACAATAAAATTAATTTTAAAAAAATACAAATGTCAAATAAAAATTACACCCTATAATTTTTAACCAATACCACCACCACTTTGCCACAGCAACGCGTGGCCGGGCACAGCTAGTACAATCTATATATATAAAAGAGTCAGGGCAGCGGACAAAACTACAGGCCCCCCAACCTCGAAATTTGACAACACAACCCATCATCCACGGCTCTAGGTTGATACAACAAAAAGAAAAGAAAAATAAAGTCCTAATTAGAGGGAGAGGAATAATTGTTTTTATCCAATTGCTGCCAGTTAGAGGGCTAAGCTCCGCCTACTTGGTCTCCTAGCAACGCACTCAGCCCAGGGGACAGGCACAAGAGTTTGGAGAGACCCCTAAGGGCCATCCAGCCCAACCCTTTCTACTATGCAGCAGGACACAATCCAAGCATTCCCAACACATGGACAACGTATAAATTCTATACAATAGTACACAGGGACATAGACCCCCTCTACCCTCAGCACTTTCACAGGACACAAACAACCAAATGCATACTCAACATAAAGACAACCATACAACAGACATTCAATACCACCACTACCTCAACAAGTTCTCACCAACACCACCAGACAACACCACAGCAACGCGTGGCTGGGCATAGCTAGTGTGTGTGTGTGTGTGTGTGTGTGTGTGTGTATATGTATATATATCTATCTATCTATCTTTGGACCACTGGGATTGTTCCTTTTCTCTCGACTGAGGAAAGAGCACTGGAGGGTTTCTTTCTTGCATTGCAAGGGTATGTTTTCCCTCCCCCCCCCCCCCCCCGCCTGAAAGTCGGATCAATTCCGGTGAGTGACGAACTTTGACAGTGTCACTTTCCATTACAGGCAGCCCACTAAGTGCCGCTCTTACACATGTTCCATATGGGTCATTTTAAATAAAAATCGACGTCCTCAGCACATCAAGCGGAGTGACATGAAAACAGTCCCTGGAAGGCCTTGGGTGACAGGCAGGGAGAGGAAAGGAAGAAGCAGGAAAAAAAGAAACAGTGTAGACTCATATAACCCAGTTCAAAGAGTCCGGACTCAGAAACTGCATTATATAGCCATGTGGACCCATATAATCCAGTTCAAAGGACGTGGATTCAGAAACTGGATGCTACAGCAGTGTAGATCCAGCCTTGGTGACCTTTCCCGTCCCATTCCACTTTCTGAATGATATATTATATTACTAATAATATTGCAATATATTGATACAGTACAATATAGTAATTTATTACCAGTATTGTACTATGCTAATAATATAATATTGTATGTAAATTTAATTTGTAAGCCGCTCTGAGTACCTTTCAGGGTGAGATGGGCGGCATATAAATGTAGCAAACAAACAAACAAACAAACAAACAAATAAATAAATAAATAATACCGTTTCTGAATCCATACTCTTTGAACTGGATTATATGAATCTACATTGCCGTATCATTAACTGGATTATATGGGTCTACACTGCTATATAATCCAGTGTTTAAATCTAGACTCTGTGAACTAGATTATATGAGTCTACACTGCTGTATAATCCAGTTTCTGAATCCAGACTCTTTGAACTGGATTATATGAGTCTACACTGCCATACAGTCCAGTTTCTGAATCCAGACTCTTTGAATTGGATTATTTGAGTCTAAACTCCTTCTGAATCCAGATTCTTCAAACTGGATTGTATGAGTCTATACTGCCATACAGTCCAGTTTCTGCATCCAGATTCTTTGAACTGGATTATATGACTCTACACTGCTATATAATGCGGTTTCTGAATCCAGACACTTTGAACTGGATTATATGAGTCTACATTGTTATATGGTCCAGTTTCTGAATCCAGGTTCTTTGAACTGAATTATATGGGTCTACACTGCCATATAATCCAGTTTCTGAATGCGGACTCTTTGAAGTGGATTATATGCCATATAATCCAGTTCCTAAATCCAGACTCAGCAGCAGAGGAATGGCGGACAAATTGTCTTCTTTTTTTTTTTTTGCAAGTACTTTTTATTGAGATTTCTTTCAACACGAGGTACACAGACAAACAAGAATTAACTATAGGGGTAGGGGTGGGGTTTGTGGTGACACATACACAGATTGGGGTAAGGGTGCAATCAGGAAAAAAAAGGGGGGGGATGTGGGACATAAAAAAAAAAGGGGGGGGGTAGGGGGTTGGGCAGAGGGGGGATGGGGAGGTGATATTGTCTTCTATGAACCTGACCATCTCTCAGAGAAGACGGATGCATTTCCAAGGCTCTCATGGCCAACATCTTCCTCCTCTTGTTCATCAATGGTTCCTCTTGCCTAGAGGAATCCTTTGTTGGGAGGTGTTAGCTGGTCTTGATTGTTTCTTGTCTGAAATTACACAGAGAAGCCATTGCAGTCCACAAGCAGGTGGACAATTCCAACAGAAAGGAGGAAACCATGAAAATGAACACAGTCTGGCTCCCAGTATTGTGGCCATGAAAGCCTTCGACAACAAATTAAGGATCAATCCTCAAATGAAAGCAATGGGCACTTGGTGACTTTGAAGTCAGGCAAATCTCGTTGATCAAATTGATTTGTTTGTTGTTTGAAATGTTTGCTTGGAGACCGGGGCCATCAACTGATTCCCATCGCAGGGACATTTGTTTATCATTTTCCCAGCCATTTTTAGAAACACGTCTCCAGAGCCTCTGCCAGTCTAATGTGCAGCACATTCTGTTTGGAGCCAGTTGGAATCTATGAGCGAAGGTAGGAGAACATGGTGTTCCCGTCCAGGCCTGGATGGAGCAGCTCTCGCACTCAATCTGTTCCTGTGTTTCTTGGAAACGAGGCATGCATCTCACCGTTGATGGCCTCCAGCATCTGTACAGCTCTAGAAATGAAGGTGAAACGAGCTCAGCTAAATATGGAGGATATTCAGAAGGGACCCGAGGGTCTTAATCAGCCACAAGCTAAACATGAGTCAACAATGTTATGCAGCAGCCAAAAAGGCCAATGCGATTCTAGTTCTTAAGGTGAAAAGCACACATCTGTGTTTTAGATGGATTAAGAATCTGCTTTTTCCCTGTAATAGGCAGTAAGAGCACCTAAAGCTTCAGAGAGGTTCTGTTCAACCATTTCAAAGCTCACTGCTTGGGTGGTGATGGCACGATCGTCAGCATAGATGAGACTCTCTGTGCCTTCTGGCAATGGCTGGTCATTTGTGTAGATGTTAAACATTGTTGGAGCAAGCAACATAAATAAATAAATACAGTAGAGTCTCACTTATCCAACATAAAAGGGCCGGCAGAACGTTGGATAAGTGAAATGTAGGAGGGACTAAGGAAAAGCCTATTAAACATTAAATTACATTATGATTTTATAAATTAAGCACCAAAACATCATGTTTTACAAAAACATTGATAGAAAAAGCCATTCAATGCACATTAATGTTATGTAGTAATTACTGTACAGTAGAGTCTTGCTTATCCAACGTAAACGGGCCGGCAGAACGTTGGATAAGCAAATATGTTGGATAATAAGGAGAGATTAAGGAAAAGCCTATTAAACATCAAATTAGATTATGATTTTACAAACTCCAGCAAGGAGTTAAACGTTTGATTCTGTGCAGAGCTGTTCAGAACGGGCAGCATCCTTTATTTTTTTGGGACGGAGACAGAGCTGGAATTAATGTGCCTCCACCTCCCTCCGTGCCCACAAATTCTCAGGCTTTCTATCCCTGCCAATTTTAATCCTGAATATTCTCTGGGTATATCGAGCTTTACAGAATGTTTGCACGCTTTTCTGCTGTTCAACACAAAATATTTTTTCTTCTCCTTCGGCGGCTGCCAACACTTGATCATATTGGGAAAGTAAACTTCCTCGTTTATTTAAGTTAAAGCAGGAAATATCTGTTCGGTGGGCGAAAAGCAACCGAGCACTGAGAGGTCTGGGCATTGGGTTTGCTGGGGCGTCTCATTGCAGAATTGTAACATTTCCTAACCATGCATGCTGTTTTAAGTGCCCGTTTTAAATTGGCATCAAACTGCATTAAATCTATAGTATGGATGCGCCGGTAGTTAAGTATATAGTTGATTCCGTAGCTGGGAGAGAGTGCTGACTTGTTGCAGAGTGGAGCCTGTGTTGTGAACAGAATAGTCGCTTCTGCCGTCACAATGGACAAAACTGAATCAAATTAAAGAACAGCTGCCTCTTGGGCCCAGGCTTGCTTTTTGCACGCATTTCCTTCCTTTTGCTGCTCCTTTTTCTTGGTTAGTTTTGCTTGGGCGCCCCGGATGACAGCCCGGATGGGTGCCTGGCACCGAAGCCTCTTGACAGGAACGTTTCACAGACCCAAAGATCCTAATTAGTGTGGCCCAGCCAAGCAGCAAAGACTGACGTGTTTGTATTGGCTTAAAGAGAGACCGTACATCTTCATTCTTGAAAAGTGGAGACGGAGCAGAGACGCTCCGAAGAGCCGGAGAGACCTTTTTTGGACTTTGATGCCTTTGGGGAGAGGAATGAAGGCAAGGAGACTCCAAGCGGCTACGTATCTATTATTATTATTATTATTATTATTATTATTATTATTATTATTATTATTATTACGAGATACACAACAAAATGTACACGGCAAACAAAATCACTCTGCTGGCTGTTGTTTTGGATCACACATCGTCTAGTCTAGGATTAGGGCTCTGGTACATCTGGTTAGTCGCCAGCTGCAATAAGTTACTACTCATGAATTCGAAGCTCGGGTCGAATTAAGCTCCCAACCATTAATAGCCTAGCTCGCTGTTGACCTAAGCAACTCGAAAGACACTTGCATCTGTTGAGTAGGAAATGTAGGTACCACTTTATGAGGGGAGGCTAATTTAACAAATTTATGACACCATAAAAACTTCGAGCAACATGCAGAAAGGAAAGAGGAAGTACACACCGCCCCCTGTGGCTGGAATCAAGCATATCCTTGTGAAGCCAGAAGCTGGAAAATGTTAAATTTCCTCTGTGTCTGTTTATATGTCTTATGTCTAATGGCATTGAATGTTTGCCATGCATATGTACATTGTGATCTGCCCTGAGTCCCCTTTGGGATGAGGAGGGCGGAATCTAAATGCGGTAAGTAAGTAAATAAATAAATTTGGTGTGCAAACTCAAGGCAGGATCTTGACTGGAGCAGGAATCCAAACTGCAAACTGCTGGAACACAAACGAGATACCCAAAAATCCCCAAAAGCAAGGACAAGACTGGAACAAGACTCAAGGCAGAAGGCTGCGTAAATTGACATGGAATTTCACTGGAACATGGAGCATAAAGCAGGGATCTCTAACTCAATGAGCAAAGTTACCACCTCTGAAATCTCTCAGAGAAGCAGCTCTTCTTAAGGGTAAACTCAAGACCTCTTTCCGTGAGAAGTCTACTCATTATTCTTTCTCAGTAACAGTCTCCGGCTGTGCCAAAAACCCTTCCCTTCTCTTCTCTGTTGATATATTGCTTTCTTTCTGTCAAGCTCATTAGCCTTATCACAACTAGAATCCCAACAAGAATGTCCATCTGGCAAAAGAAGGTCCGACCTTGACTCCTTCAAGGAATGCGGTTCAACTACTGGCTTGAAACCATTATGTGCCTGTTCCCAGAATCCTCCTCACTGCTCCGTTGTCTCTTCCTTATTATGGAGTCTGTCAATAGTTGCATATGGAACCGGAGAGATTCTTCTTCCAGGCTACAAGAAATACTTTATGGCAAATTGCAGCCCATTGAGAGAGAGACGGATCCCATGCTCCGCATGCCAAGTGGGGAACCCAAGGGGATTTATCTGAAATTTCTAGGCTGCGGAGGCACCTTGGTCCCCAGGCAGGTAGTCGGAGCAGATGGCAAATCGTCAAAAGCTCGGCCTGCTCTGAATTAAATGAACCAAGATCCCACGTCCTCCGAGTAAGTGGGCGGTTAATCACATCCGCCCTGTACGCGGCTGACAGGTGATGTGCATTTTTGGTCCTAAGCAATGCGGAGGTGCCGCGGGTGGCAGAAACAAGTCTGGAATTCTGGTCAGTTTGAACATCCAGAATACCAAGCAAAACATTTCATCTTCTAAAAGCTAAGAGGGGTTTGAGCACGTGGTTTCCAATAACGTCAAATTGTTTGGAACTGGAAGTTATGGGCTGCTGCCAGCACCCCCAACAGATGACCATCCAGCCTTTGAAATAGGAATAGTGTTGTGGTTCAGTCTGATGATGAAGGGGGATTTGGGTTTATGCAGGCTGACCAAGGAATTGTTGAAGGCTCTGAATTGTCAGAGAGGCCGCAGGCTAGCAGTGAAGCAGACGTTTTCGATAAACAGACTAGTAGTGAAGCAGAAGTCAGTGATAAGGGTGACCTTTCACAATTGAGTCCGACTGCTCGATGCTCGTAGGCCCTGTGAATTGGGCCTACGAGCATTGAACGCTTGACTGTAGGCTCTGCGAGCCAGGCCGACAATCGAGAGCTCGATGCTTGTAAGCCCTGCCTGCTGGGCCTACAATTAAGCTCTCGTTGGTTCGTAGGCCTGGCTCACAGTCGGATAAACGGAACTCTACTCTATTTCTTACAAGCTCAAGGGGCTTCGGACTCTACTTTCTAGGGAGGAGGCGTTTATTATTAGAGGGAAGGCGTTCTGACCATACATCCGACGTACCGTATTATTCGACGTGCCAGGCCGCGTGGCCCAGGGTGCTTGCTGGAAGGACGAGACTCTTCCCTCCGGCAAGCACCCAGCATTTGGAGAAGCCCAGTACATGTTGCTTCTCTAAATGGGATGCTTGCTGGAGGGACGAGAGTCTTCCTTTCACCAAGCACTCTGCTTGCTGGGAGGGATAATAGGTCCTCCCTATTATCCAACAGTTTAGATTATCCGACATTCGGCCCACCCGTTTATGTCGGATAACCAGAACTCTACTGCAAATGGAGGGTGCAGATCAAAGGCTCCGCATCTTGCCATTGCAAACCTTCTCGTCCTGCCAGGCCTTTTTGCACACCAAACGAGGTTGGCCCAGGAGGCCTCCGCGCTCCCTTTTTCCCCAGCCAAGCAACAGCGACCGCAAAACACAGCTACGAGTAATTGTCTGGGGAGAACAAGCCTCTTTGCTCGTGTCTGGAAATCAGTTTGGTTTTGTCAGCTTTCCCTGGTGGGCTCCCAAATCACAACACTGCTCTCGCACACTCAGTCTCTCTCTCTCGATTCGTTTTCTCTTGTCCTTGTTGTTGCTGAACACTCCGCAAAGAAGGCGCCAAAGCCTGAAAGCCACGGCCAAGGCAGGTGGTGCATTTTCATGCAGGGAAATATCAGCATTCGCGCTGCATTTTCAGGGAAGATGGGGAGCCCCAGCAGGATGTTATTCGCTTGGAAGTTAAATCCACTCACATCACGACAGTTTCCTCTAGACGTGATGCACTCCAGACGTTCTTCTCTGCCTCGGTTTGGTAGCATTCAGCCCCAAATCCTATTCCTCATGAAACGATGAAAGCGTAGCCAGAATACAAACCAACGGACTCAGAACCATAACAGGGTTGGAGGAGACCCCAAAGGCCATCCAGTCCAACTCCCTTCTACCATGAGTCATATGCATCTTCCGATATCAAATGGCACAGTCGAGACGCATAGGTTTTTCCATCGCATTGACAGTCTCTGAGCTGCAAAATATCATCTGAAGAAATCAATACACAAGGCAAATAGTTGAACTTGCATCAGTTTGGCATCTAGGCTGACACATCGTTTCAAAACAAAACAAACATGTAACATCTTTAGGGATGCCATTTACTTGTTGATTGTATTGATATTAGTGGTGTGCATTAGTGGAATCGTTGTTCGTTTTGTTTAGTTTCATTTGTTTTGTATCAGTTTTATGGTTGTCCCCGTTTCCGAAAACAAATATACGAATATACGAATAATGCCTATACGAATAGAATTTTAGTCTCGCTTACGAAAAAAACCCCAAAAAATGTGGACCATTGGCAGTAATGGGAGGGCTTCCGAGGCTCACTTTTGCACAGCAGAGGAATGACAGACAAATTGTCTTCTATGAACCTGACCACCTCTCAGAGCAGACTGATGCATTTCCAAAGCTTTCATGGATTTTTGAGTTTTATAATACTGGTAGCCAGATTTGGTTCATTTTCATGGTTTCCTCCTTTCTGTTGAAAAAATGCTTGTGGATTTCAATGGCTTCTCTATGTAGTCTGACATGATAGTCGTTGGAGTGGTTGAGCATTTCTGTGTTCTCCAATAATATCCTGTGTCCAGGTTGGTTCATCAGGTGCTCTGCTATGGCTGATTTCTCTGGCTGAGTGAGTCTGCCGTGCCTTTCATGCTCTTTGACTCGTGTTTGGGTGCTGCGTTTAGTGGTCCCTTTGGAGACTCAAAAATCAGAACAGTAAATAAGAAGCAACACTCTGAGACATGGGAACTAGGGGCAGTTAACAAAGAATGCCCCCAGGCAGAAAGTAGCCAGTAGATGAAGCCATTCAATGCCATTCAAAATGACCTTCCCCCATTTCGGCACATTCTGCACTTTGGCCAGGATTTATGATCGTCTCCAGTTTTTAACACTGTATGCTTCATGTTGATTTTAATGATTGTTTTTTTACTGATGTTGATGTTTTTATTGGGTTAATTGTGCTTTTGCTTTGTTATTGATATTTGATTGTTGTATCGGGCAAGGCCCCATGTAAGCCTCCCTGAGTCCCTTCGGGGAGATGGGGCGGGGTATAAAAATAAAGCTATTATTTTATTATGACACAGCAAACAAGATAGATATGCTGGATTTCATATCACAAAATCATAAGTCGAACACTTCCCAAGTGTCTAGGACTGTGTGATGTATTATTATTATTATTATTATTATTATTATTATTATTATTAATGACACAGCAAACAAGATAGACATGCTGGATTTCATATCACAAAATCACAAGTCGAACACTTCCCAAGTGTCTAAGACTGTGTGATGTATTATTATTATTATTATTATTATTATTATTATTATTATTAATAACACAGCAAACAAGATAGATATGCTGGATTTCATATCACAAAATCACAAGTCGAACACTTCCCAAGTGTCTAAGACTGTGTGATGTATTATTATTATTATTATTATTATTATTATTATTATTATTATCACAGCAAACAAGATAGACATGTTGGATTTCATATCACAAAATCACAAGTCGAACACTTCCCAAGTGTCTAGGACTGTGTGATGTATAAGTTATTATTATTATTATTATTCAAATTAAGGTGATTAACTGGAATATTTATGCTGGCAAGAGTTCTTCCCTCACCTTGGACTTCCCACAGATATATATAAACGTTCCTTGCTTAGTTTTTCCATACCTCACAACCTCTGAGGATGCCTGCCATAGATGTGGGCGAAATGTCAGGAGAGAATACTTCTAGAACATGGCCAGACAGCCCGGAAAACATACAACAACCCTATATATGCAAACGTTTTCTATTTTCTGGCTTATAATATAATAATAATACAGTAGAGTCTCACTAATCCAAGCCTTGCTTATCCAAGCCTCTGGATAATCCAAGCCATTTTTGTAGTCAATGTTTTCAATATATCGTAATATTTTGGTGCTAAATTCGTAAATACAGTAATTACAACATAACATTACTGCGTATTGAACTAGTTTTTCTGTCAAATTTATTGTATAACATGAAGTTTTGGTGCTTAATTTGTAAAATCATAACCTAATTTGATGTTTAATAGACTTTTCCTTAATCCCTCCTTATCATCCAAGTTATTCGCTTATCCAAGCTTCTGCCGGCCTGTTTAGCTTGGATAAGTGAGACTCTACTGTAATAACTTTATTTTTATACCCCGCCCCATCTCCCCGAAGGGACTCGGGGTGGCTTACATGGGGCTTTGCCCGATACAACAATATAATAACAATAACAAAACAATAACACAATTATCCCAACAATAAAAGCATCAGCATCAAAAAAACCGTCATTAAAATCAACATGCAGCATAAAATGTTAAAAACAGGAGACTAATTCATAGATCTAGGCCAAAATGCAGAATATCCCGAAATGGGGAGAGGTAGAATCATAGAATCATAGAATAGTAGAGTTGGAAGAGACCACATGGGCCATCTAGTCCAACCCCCTGCTAAGAAGCAGGAAATCGCATTCAAAGCACCCCCGACAGATGGCCATCCAGCCTCTGCTTAAAAGCCTCCAAGGAAGGAGCCTCCACCACAGCCCGGGACAGAGAGTTCCACTGTCAAACAGCCCTTCTCACAGTGAGGAAGTTCTTCCTGATGTTCAGGTGGAATCTCCTTTCCTGTAGTTTCACAGCTAAAATGGACAATAAAGTGCAATGTAATAATGGCTTCTGGTCCTTTCAGTACGTTCAGGAAATACAAGGCGGATGAAGCAACAGCAACAGCCTCTGAAGTCCAAGCCAAGCAGGAGCTGGAGAGGCTTCAATGGCAAGAGATGGCATCTCATGAAGATGGCCAGGGCTTCTTCACGAGAGGAGCATCAGGCCAGGAGCGCAAGGCAGGCCTGGATGTGAGGAGAACCACGTCCCTGCGCACTCGCTTCCTGTCATGGCTAATTGGAGGGAGACATCAGGGCCCGTTTACAACACAGGCCTTCTCTTTCCAAGGGTTGCTCGCAGCCAGCCCTTGCCCGATCCGGTTGCCACTTGGCTTCCCGACCGAGGAGACCAGCAGCGTCCTGCTTGGTCCGGATCCACCAGTGCTCCTCTGAGCCGCCTCCGCCTCCGCCTGCTCCCTTGTCCCCATCCATCTGCTTCCAGCCGGAAGAGTGGGCTGACGGAAAGGTCTTCATGCAAACGCACAGCCTCGTCAGGATGCAAATTCGTGACTGTTTTGTCCTCACATGCAAGGATGAATCATTGATGTGGATTTCTCCTCACTGCAGGAGGAGAGAGAGAAAAATACATGACTATTCCTCGGCAGCATTTGGATCCAAAGGTGATTCAGAGAAACAATTGTGTCAAAGAAGAACATGTTGAGATCTTTGCTATCCTTGCGTGGAGTTGGAGCAACTATGGAGCAACTATTAGTTATACTGTATTGTCGAAAGCTTTCATGGCTGGAATCACTGGGTCGCTGCAAGTCTTTCAGGCTGTATGGAACATAGCCATACAGTCCTAAAGACTCACAGAAACCCATTAGTAACACTATTAGTAACAGTGTATTGTCAAAGGTTTTCATGGCTGGAATCACTGGGTTGCTGCGAGTCTTTCAGGCTGTATGGGCATGGTCCAAAGACTCTGGAACATAGCCATACAGTCCTAAAGACTCACAGAAGCTCATTAGTAACACTGTTAGTAACAGTGTATTGTCGAAGGTTTTCATAGCTGGAATCACTGGGTTGCTGCGAGTCTTTCAGGTGTATAGCCATGGTCCAAAAAGACTCTGGAACATGGCCATACAGCCCTAAAGACTCACAGCAACCCATTAGTAACACTATTAGTAGCACTGTATTGTGGAAGGCTTTCATGGCTGGAATCACTGGGTTGCTGCGAGCCTTTCAGGCTGTATGGGCATGGTCCAAAAAGACTCTGGAACTTAGCCATACTGCCCTAAAGACTCACAGAAACCCATTAGTAACACTATTAGTAGCACTGTATTGTCGAAGGTTTTCATGGCTGGAACCACTGCGTTGCTGCAAGTCTTTCAGGCTGTGTGGGCATGGTCCAAAAAGACTCTGGAACATAGCCATACAGCCCTAAAGACTCACAGAAACTTATTAGTAACACTATTAGTAACAGTGTATTGTCGAAGGTTTTCATGGCTGGAATCACTGGGTTGCTGTGAGTCTCTCAGACTGTATAGCCATGGTCCAAAAAGACTCTGGAACATAGCCATACAGCCCTAAAGACTCACAGAAACCCATTAGTAACACTGTTGCACAGTTGGGTGCAACTGAAGATGTGTTTTTGTTGTTGCTATGTGTCATCGAATTGGCTTCATCTTGCGTTTATCCAATGCATTTTTGTAGTCGATGTTTTCAATAAATCGTGATATTTTGGTGCTAAATTCGTAAATACCGTAATTACTACATAGCATTACTGCGTATTGAACTACTTTTTCTGTCAAATTTGTTGTATAACATGATGTTTTGGTGCTTAATTTGTAAAATCATAACCTATTTTGATGTTTAATAGGCTTTTCCTTAATCCCTCCTTATTATCCAACATATCCGCTTATCCAACGTTCTGCCGGCCCGTTTATATTGGATAAGTGAGACTCTACTGTAGTAGCACCATAATCCCCGATACAAAGCTGAACACAATGCAATGAAAGATACAATAGAAAAGGAAACTGCTCTCAAATGGAAATTATCCATCTGTGGTGGAGGCTCCTTCTTTGGAGGCTTTTAAGCAGAGGCTGGATGGCCATCTGTCGGGGGTGCTTTGAATGCGATTTCCTGCTTCTTGGCAGAATGGGGTTGGACTGGATGGCCCATGAGGTCTCTTCCAACTCTACTATTCTATGATTCTATGATCTCAGTCTGATATTTCAGTCTGATATCAGTCCCAATGTAGGAAAGCTTCAGGGGTCCAAATCCGATGAAAAAAAAATTCCAAAAAGGGAGTGAACTGGAAGAAAGTCAGGATTCTTTCTCCCACCCTGGACATCACCCACTTGCCTAGTTTCCAACAGACCTCACAACCTCTGAGGAGGCCTGCCATAGATGTGGGCGAAACGTCAGGAGAGAATGCTTCTGGGAACATGGCCAGGCAGCCCGGAAAAAACTCACAGCAAGCCATGAACACCTTCGAAAACACAAGAAATGTGTTCTTCCAAGGAAGAGATGGGATGGGAATCCTGCACTGCCCAGAGGTCGTGGTGAGGAGTGCTGGGAACTGAGTCCAGGACCATCTGGATGATGGTGATTCTGGTATTTTGCAGGCAATGCCTTTGCATGGGAGAAGAGATGAGCCGAACGGAGCCTGCTTGCTGAGGCAATCGATCGGAAGGAGGCCTGGCTCTCCGTGTTCCTTTCCCACCGGAGACAGAGAGGCAACAAATGCAGCTGCCGGGCCTCCTGTCAAAGCGTATTTATCATAACCAAGTAATATAATAAGTTTAATTCAATAACAGGGAAAGGAAGAGGCAAACCTGAACAGCGGCGCTGAACGAACCAGTGTAATTTTTCATTGTTAGACTAATCATCTATTTCGGTTTTGAAAGATCTGAGAGGATGCCTGCCTTTGCTGCCGCAAGCCCAGGCCTCCTGCTTCCGTCAAGAACAGATGGACTAAGTTGCATTCAATTGGGCAGGAGCAGCACCACGACTTGGACAGAGACTGTTGCCCATAATCATTGGGGGAATGCATCCACATAGTTATAGCAGTTTGATCCCAGTTCATGTTCTTGGGAATTTGTAGTTTGGTGAGGCGGTGAGTAGACCAATGATGGGCAAGCTTTTGCGCTTGATGTGTCAAAATTCGCCAAAAAACCTAGCATGACTTGGGTGGTGTGTCACTTCGAGAAAAAAACCATAATTTCGCAATATGTATAGTTTAAATAACAAAAATATATAATTGTAATATATAACAGTATTTAATAAATCAAAAACTATTTACTACCATTATTTCCATGTACAACAATCTATGGTACCTCTTGCGGTTTCCACGCTGATTTCTCTCTATTTTAGTTTCAATGTAGTCATGAATAATGAATAATAATATAATAGTAATAATATGATAATATATTACAATAATAATAGAATGATATAATTATATATATATATATCTATATATATATAAAAGACAAATGGTGTCCTCCCCTGCCACTAAACAACAAAAGTACAAGCCCCAGAACCTAGAAATTTGGCAACACAACCCACCATCCTTGCCCCTAGGTTCTGACAACAAAAAGAAAAGAAAAATAAAGTCCTAATTAGAGGGAGATAAATAATTGTTTTTATTTAATTGCTGCCAGTTAGAAGGCTAAGCTCCGCCCACTTGATCTCCTAGCAACCCATTCAGCCCTGTGTTAATAAAGAATAAAAAATAAAATAAATACAAATAATACAATAAAAATAATAAAAAACACTATAATAATTAAAAACACTAAAAATTAATACAATAAAATACTACAATAACAAAATAACCAAAAATAATACAACAAAATAATAAAATATAATAAATAAAAAAGATAAGTTACAATAAAATGAATTAAAAATACAAATGTCAAATAAAAATTCCACAACAATTTTTAACCAATACCACCACCACTTTGCCACAGCAACGCGTGGCCGAGCAAAGCTAGTGTGTGTGTGTGTGTATGTATATATATATATATATATATATATATATATATATATATATATATGTAATGATGGAGGACTTCCTCATTCTTCTGCACACTGCTGGAAGTTTTTATGGTGTCGTAAATAATTTATTTATTTACAGTATTTATATTCCGCCCTTCTTTCTCACCCGGAAGGGGACTCAGGGCGGATCACATTACACATATAAGGCAAACATTCAATGCCTTAACATAGAACAAAGACAGAGACAAATGCAGGCTCCGAACTGGCCTCGAACTCATGACCTCTTGGTCAGAGTGATTTGTTGCAGCTGGCTGCAGCCGGCTGCTCACCAGCCTGCGCCACAGCCCTGGCCTGTTAAATAAGTTAAATTAGCCTCCCCTAAATTTCCTACTCAACAAATGCAACTATCTTTCCGATTGCTTAGGTCAACAACGAGCTAGGCTACTTAATGGTCGGGTGCTCAATCCAACCCGCACTTCGATCTCATGATCTCTCAGTCAGTAGTGATTTATTGCAGATGGCTACTAACACATTGACAATCTTGTCTGGTTTTTTCCCGATCAGCTTTCTTTTGTGTTCTTTCTTTCACAACCGGATATAGAAATGGGGAACATGATGGCACACACAACCCTAACTTTAGCATTCAGCGATAGATCTGTACTTCAGTTTCTCTTAATGGGGATCGTTTAGAGAGCCATTCCAAAAATCGATCTTGTTTTTGAGAAGGGAAGAGAAAGTGTCTACAATCTCCCAGTGTTGGACCCCAGCACTGTCAAGAGCAAGGTTGGTTCACCTTGCTCTTAACACACACTCCTGCACAGCAGGCTAGGTTTAAACAGTTTATTGATAAAAGATAGCAAAGTCTTAATAAAAAGCAGTAAAGGAAGCAATCTTCCAAATGCAATGGCAGTCAATAAAAGCAATGTAATCAAATAGTAAAAGCAATATGCAGAATATAAATTCAAGTCTCTGATGTAAAAACTTAGTCCTGAAAGCATGAGCTTCAGGTTAAAGTCCAAAACAGAGTTCCCAGGCATGAACATAAACAGAAATCCATTTCCATGAACTAAGACAAGGCAGGAGATGTGCATCCAAGAACCAACTTTGCTACATCTGAAATCTTTCTCTGTTTCTCCTGTATTTTTACCCGTGTTTACAAGCCAGAAAGGCATTTCTCTGCCCTTGAATTCCCATGTGTTTGCCAGCTATTCTAAGGGAGCATCTGGGGCGAACCTTTAATCTTAACCTTGAATTTCTAGCTAAGGAAGACTCCTCTGAGTCACTGCCTGAAACACCTGGAACTTGTTGATGTTCGAACTCTTGGGAAAGGTCACCCTTATCATTAGTTTCTATTTCACCACTGGCTTGTGGCCTCACTGACAATTCCCCATTTCCAGCATCAGACAAATCAACATTTCCAGCTTCAAACAAATCAACATTTCCAGCATCAGAGCCTTCGAGAGTCCTCTCTTCAGCATTGCTTTGGTCAGCCTGCAAAACCCTAAATCCCCCTTCATCATCAGACTGAACCACAACACCCAGGCTGTTTTGTGACACAAACTCCCACCTGTTCCTTAAGCAGGAATCGTGCATCCTCTGCAGTATTTTCCAGCTTTGCATTCACGTTATGCGGAAATGTTATTTTCCTGATTTGGTATTCACGCGGAGCCGAACCCTTGACAGTGCCATGGTGAAAAGTTATTTGCTTACTCCAAAGGTGTCAGGCGCTCAAGGTAAAAAAAAAGGCTCCGCAGCATAAATTATATGGGTCGCATCAAGTTTGCATAGGAGGAGGTATTAATGATGTATCTCGAAACCTCATCCCTCTCGGCTGAGCCGCCGTCCTCCTACACTTCTCCGAATCCCAAACCTAATAGAAGATGTAAGTCATTGCAAGTCTCCTTTGGCAGCTGCCAATGTTCGGCGCGAGATCCCTTTCCCGCAGGTTGGGCCTGATTTGCAACGACAGCGCCGCAGTCGAAAGCGCTGCATTCATTGTCATTAGATTTGAATAAATCCAGGCATTGCCCTTGCCGAACGCGCTGGGATTTGCAGTGCAGTTGCTTGCAGAAATTGGGATAATCCTAACCCTCTTCCTCTTCCTTTTGATTCCTTTCTCTCTTATTTACACTCTATAAAAGTCGGACTCGCTCCGGAGCTAAATCCATCCTGGCTTCGATATATAGCTTAAATAACATTAAATTCACCACTGAAAGAGAACCAAATTATTTGCAATATTAAAACAATTTAAACCAGAGTTTAATAGAAACAATACAGCCCTCCCAAACCACAAAGAGGAAATCAAAGAGGCATGGATGCCTGGAGATATCAATTTTTGGAATGGCATTCTCAATGGTCCTCGTGAAGATATATTGAGGTGCAGATCTATCACTGGATGCTGAAGTTAGGGCTGTGCGTGCCATTGCGTTCCCATTTCTACGTCTACGTCCATCAATCAGAATGGAGACTGCAGTCAAAAATCGTAAGAGTTGGAAGGGACCTCAATTTATTTATGTATTTATTTATTTGCAGTATTTATATTCCGCCCTTCTCACACCAAAGAGGACTCATGGAGAACAACAATGCACATATACATGGCAAATAATAATAATAGTAATAATAATAATAATAATAATAATAATAATAATAATAATAATAATAATAATAATACATCACACAGTCCTAGACACTTGGGAAGTATTCGACTTGTGATTTTGTGAAACAAAATCCAGCATGTCTATCTTGTTTGCTGTGTCATACAATAATAATAATAATAATAATAATAATAATAATAATAATAATAATAATAATAAAGTATCCTAGAGTTGGAAGGGACTCCAAAGGCCATCCAGTCCAAACCTTCTTCCATGCAGGAAAAGTTGTCAAAGCACCCTGACAGATGGCCATCCAGCCTACGTTTAATAATAATAATGATGATGGTGATGATGATATAACCATAGTATCCTAGAGTTGGAAGGGACCCCAAAGGCCATCCAACCCAACCTTTCTTCCATGCAGGAAAAGTACAGTCAAAGCCCTCTTGACAGATGGCCTTCCAGCCTCTGTTTAATAATAACAACAACAACAACAACAACAACAACAACAACAACAACAACAATATAACCATACTATCCTAGAGTTGGAAGGGACCCTAGAGAGCATCCAATCCAACCCTCCTTCCATGCAGGAAAAGTACAAAGGTCCCCTGACAGATGGCCACCCAGCCTCTGTAATAATAATAATAATAATAATAATAATAATAATAATAATAATAATAAATACCATCCTATCCTAGAGTTGGAAGGGAACCCAAAGACCATCCAATCTAACCTTTCTTCTATGCAGGAAAAGTTCAGTCAAAGCCCCCCTGACAGATGGCCATCCAGCCTCTGTTTAAAAGCCTCCAAAGAAGGCGCTTCCATCGGACTCCGAGGCAGAGAGTTCCACTGTTGAACGGCTCTCCTTATGTTCAGGAAGTTCAGGAATGTTCAATGGAATCTCCTTTGCTGTCATGGCTCCATTGAGTCCTAGATGACTTAGATGTCAAAGTCAACCTGATGATTGCTAACAGCAAATTTCCCAATTTGTTTTGGTGGAGTCTTCCTGCTCCTGTGTTCCCAATTCACCCCGGAAACAGTGGCTCTGAGAGCAAGGAGGGGGGATTCTGAGAGTTGCAATGAAAAGAATTCTCTTTCCCAACGCTTTGTGGGGGGAAAATTGCACATATAATTCAACGGCTGCTTGAGATGCGGAGGTGACGGCGACGCGAGTGGCGAGAAGAACGGGTAATTTGTTTTGGCTCCAAATTGCATTTCCCCTGCAGTTCCGCATTGGCCTCGCCAGTTAATCATTCACTTTGTAGATGTTTCTGGAGGGATTCAGCTGCCAGGAAGTTATTCTCAGGGCAGATTTGTCTCTTCTGGAAAAGGTAACGGGGTTGCGTGAGGCGCATGGCTCGGAAGATAAATAATCTCATAGGTGCGCGCATACGCCGGGGAATTAAGTCTTCCTTTGCCGAGGAAACAAGAACAGCCCAAAATCATCATCATAAAGTGGCCACCATATAATGTCTTCTATACGTTTACTCTCCAGCCAAGTGGGTGCTTTGGTGCATTAAAAAATAACTGGTCAATTTCATACGGAGGACGTGGGAAGGGCTTGCAGAAAAGAAGGAGGAAAATTCCTATACTGAATGAAGATAAATGATTCATAAGCACATCGATATAGGCCTCAGTCACCTTGGAACGAGACATTGGGGCGAATGGGGTTTTTGAGCCGCATTCGTAAGCATTCGTGCTCCCCAAGTCACTAACTGGATTCAAATACAGCTCTCCTTCCACATTGCACGCCTCTCCAAAAGGTCATAATGCCATTTGTGGCTCAAGAATTCTTTTAAAAGAGAGGGAGCGTATATTGCAGAAAGTTGCATAAAATAAAAATAGTGTGTTTCTTTGATTTTAAAATGTTATAGATGATCAAAAACAAAGATGGCAAGGACCTAACGGAATCTGAAGAGATCAAGAGAAATTTGTATAGGAAAGATAATAATATCGAAGATAGCTTTGACGGTGTGGTGAGAATTAGAATCAGACATCCTGAGGAGTGAGGTTGAATGGGCCTTAAGAAGCATTGCAAGTAACAAGGCAGCAGGAGACAACGGGATCCCAGCTGAAGATATCAAGAGAAGGTGGTGAGAATGTACAGAAGATCTTATAGGAATGATAATAATATAGAGGATAGCTTTGACAGCATGGTGAGTGAATTAGAAGCAGACATCCTGTGGAATGAGGTTGAACGGGCCTTAAGAAGCATTGTTAATAACAAGGCAGCAGGAAATGACGGGATCCCAGCTGAAGAGATCAAGCTGAAGAGATCAAGAGAAGGTGGTGCGAATGTACAGAATATTTTATAGGAAGGATAATAACATTGATAGCTTTGACGGCATGGTGAGTGAAACCAGACATCCTGAGGAGTGAGGTTGAACAGGCCTTAAAAAGCATTGCTAATAACAAGGCAGCAGGAAATGACGGGATCCCAGCTGAAGAGATCAAGCTGAAGAGATCAAGAGAAGGTGGTGCGAATGTACAGAATATTTTATAGGAAGGATAATAACATTGATAGCTTTGACGGCATGGTGAGTGAAACCAGGCATCCTGAGGAGTGAGGTTGAATGGGCCTTAAGAAGCATTGCTAATAACAAGGCAGCAGGAGACGGCGGGATCCCAGCTGAAGAGATCAAGCTGAAGAGATCAAGAGAAGGTGGTGAGAATGTACAGAAGATCTTATAGGAAGGATAATAATATCGAGGATAGCTTTGATGGCATGGTGAGTGAATTAGAACCAGACATCCTGAGGAGTGAGGTTGAATGGGCCTTAAAAAGCATTGCTAATAACAAGGCAGCAGGAGACGGCAGGATCCCAACTGAACTGTTTAAAATCTGGAAAGATGATGCTGTCAAGATGATGCCTGCCATATGCCAGCAAATATGGAAAACACAAGAATGGCCATCAGATTGGAAAAAATCAATTTATATCCCCATACCCAAAAAGGGGAAACGCTACAGAATGCTCAAACTTTCATACAGTGGCCTTTATTTCCCATGCTAGTAAGGTAAAGCTCAAGATCCTAGATGACTAGACGTAATGTCAGGGGAAAACCTCTATCTTTACTCTATCAATCTATACTGACCATATAACACAGATTCAGACTAAACAGCAGTGTAGATCCAGCCTTTGTTTAAGATGCTTTAAGTAAAGGTAAAGGTTTTCCCCTGACTTTAAGTCCAGTCGTGTCCGACTCTGGGGGGTTGGTGTTCATCTCCATTTCTAAGCCGAAGAGCCAGCATTGTCCGTAGACACCTCCAAGGTCATGTGGCCATTGGCATGACTGCATGGAGCCTGAACAGTACCTATTGATCTACTCACATTTGCATGTTTGGAACTGCTAGGTTGGTAGAAGCTGGGGCTAACAGCAGAAGCTCACCACGCCAACCTTTCAGTCAGCAAGTTCAGCAGCTCAGTGGTTTAAGCTGCTGCAAAAGTTCCATAAGAAAGTTATTATTATTATATGTTATTTGAGTGATTATATTCCTTCTGTTTATGTGATTGTTTTAGTCAATTGTTATGTTTTGTTTTTGTTTTTAACTCTTATAGCGTTTTATAGTGTTTTCAGTGTTTTATTGTACAAAGTTTTATGCTGATTTTATATTGGAAACCGCCCTGAGTCCCTTTCGGGAGAGAGGGCAATACAAATAAACTTTTACTTACTTCCTTACTTACTTACTTCCATAAGAAAGTTCAATTTCTATATTGTTTCAGATATGGTTTTGCGCACTGCTTTGTGGGCCTTGGTGGGCTGGAAGGCGAGATGTAAATTCTTTAAATAAATGTTAATAAATGGGATTTGTCGAAGGGAATCTGATGGAGACCCGTCCTCCCTCCGTGTTTTCGGCCACGTTCGGGCACCCACGCAGTTGGAGAAGAGCACGAATCCACCACCAACGGCCCAATTAATTCCCCAGAAAAACAAAACACCCACACAGGATTTGCTGTATTGTCAGGCACACACACACATAGATAAATCTGTTTTCCTTTGCAAAGCTGTTGGAGGGAAGAAGGTCAAAGCAACGAGGCCGCATCTCCGTTTCACAACCACAGATTGCAAACTTTTCAAGGATATATTTAATCGCTTCTCTCTCGATGCTTCGGGAAGACAATGCGCTTGTTTTGCATTGTCTCCATCCTACGAGTGGGACGGGAGCCAGGTGCGAGAAAGCGGCTCAGAACCATTGGCCACGTTGCTTCCCGCGTGGCTTTGGCCCAGAATGGTTTCCCTCGGCGTCTTTAAAATATCGCTTTTGGTCGTCCTATCTGTCATAAACCAACCAGTGCAAAGGTGGAGGAGGAGGAGGAGTGTGAACATTGTCATTTGGGTTTGGTTTTGTTGGTTTGTTGTGCATAATTGGACACAAAATGCTGTCGGAAAAAATATTGTTGATGTATTTTGTCTGTATTTTATGTAGTTAGGGCACTATTGTGTGTTGTCTGTAAGCCGCTCCGAGTCCCTCCGGGGAGATGTTAGTGGGATATACCATAAATAAATAATTATTATTATTATTATTATTATTATTATTATTATTATTTTATTGTATGACACAGCAAACAAGATAGACATGCTGGATTTCATATCACAAAATCACAAGTCGAACCCTTCCCAAGTGTCTAGGACTGTGTGATGTATTATTATTATTATTATTATTATTATTATTATTATTATTATTATTATTGTATGACACAGCAAACGAGATATATATGCTGGATTTCATATCACAAGTCGAACACTTCCCAAGTGTCTAGGAGTGTGTGATGTATTATTATTATTATTATTATTATTATTATTATTATTATTATTATTATTATTTATGACACAGCAAACAAGATAGACATGCTGGATTTCGTATCACAAAATCACAAGTCGAACACTTCCCAAGTGTCTAGGACTGTGTGATGTATTATTATTATTATTATTATTATTATTATTATTATTATTACTATTATTATTATACAATGCAGTTTCATACTGCAGTTTAAGTACATTGAACTGCACCGTGGGCTCATATAAAAGTGGCAATGTAGGGCCCTATATCCCAGGATCTGATCCCAGGTGGCGCAGTGGGTCAAACCCTTGTGCTGGCAGGACTGCTGACTTGAAGGTTGGGTTGCTGACCTGAAGGTTACCAGTTTGAACCCAACCCAGGGAGAGCACGGATGAGCTCCCTCTGTCAGCTCCAGCTCCATGCGGGGATGTGAGAGAAGCCTCCGCCAGCATTATTTGGGCTTGGCCCCATGTTTGCCACCACAAGTCCCTATGGGGAGATGGTGGCAGGATATAAAATTTATTTATTTATTATTTATTACAATATTTATATCCCACCCTTCTCACCCAACAGGGGACTCAGGGCGGCTTACAATAAAACACACATATAAAACCTGTACACTACACTATTAAACAGTTAAAAAATTAACTTACATAAGATATTCATAAAACGCATTATAAAATACAGATAGGCGTGTTCAAGTTTAAAAGACTGTTTAAAGTTTAAAGTTGTTGTTATTACTATTATTATTATTATCATCATCATCATCATCATTAGTGGGAACAAATACGAAAATGAGATGAAAAAAATGAAACTACACAAAACAAACAGCAATTCCATACAAAAGCACAACACTAGTATCCATTGTCTCAGGAATCCAAAATGCTCCAAAATCTGAAACTGTCACCTTTGCTTTCTGATGGTTCAGGGTATACAAAAATCGTTTCATGCACCAAATGATGTAAAATAGTGTCTGCAATTATCTTTGGCAGTGCGTTTGAGGTATATAAGAAGCATACATGAATTGTACATTTGGACTTGTGCTATGTATGCGCAAGTCTTCCAAAATCTGCTCCCGAGCATTTTGGATAAAGGATGCTCCACCTGTGCCTGGACTAGGCCGTGCTTTTTAAAAGAAGCCAATCCCTCTGGCCGTTTCCCAAAGCGGCTGACAGTCAAATGGAAGCCACAAGTTGCCAATGTGAATCTTGCTTCAGGGCAACCCACCAACTATGAAATATGCAAGCGGCGGCTCCGTCTGTGAAGCTCAGAACGAATCAACATCCTCGTTGCCAATGGAGCTCGTTGGTATTTTAGATTTAATTAAGACCAGCACGTTAAAAACAGAAGAAGTCACACAAGCGTTTCAGATCTAACGCGGTTTGAAATGTGACAAAAGGAAAAGAGGGCGAAGATAAAGCAAGGAAGCGTCCTTTTTTTTAATGCCGATTGATGCCGCTGTCAAAGGCCCGGTGCTTTTGTGCGTGCCGTCTCCTCCCTCTCGCTTTCTCTCCTCGGGTACAAAGTCTACGGAAACCCCATCTCTTGTATCAGGAGGCGCTTCCTTGCGTTTCGTGGTGCCGTCGCAAGAAAGAGATCAAGCCGGGCTCGCTTTCAAAGCCCGTCGCGTCCAGATTATGCTCATCCTCCCTTTGCATTTCGCTGCCTTGAGCCAGAGAGCCGCAAGCAAAGTATCGACTCCAGGATTTAATGTAAATCTTCCCTGGCGCTCTTTGGATATGTTTGAAACCCCTTGGACTGCCATCGCTCAAGGCTGTTGTAGTTTCAGGCGGTCTCGAGCCTTTGCTGCCAAAGACGGCTGGAGTCTTGCCAATCTACCGCTCCCAGGATCACAACATGAGTTGTTAATGGTCATACTACTATGAGTATAAGCCTAGTTTTCAGCCCTTTTTTAGGGCTAAAAAAGCCCCCCCCCCCCCCGGGCTTATACTCGAGTGATGTCCTGGCTGGCTTATATTCGGGTCGGCTTATACTCAAGTATATAGGTAATCAGAGTTGGACAGTCTTATCTTATTAAAGTCTTATTATTATTATCATAAATTACAATTTTATGTAAACATTCAAAAACATATAATAATAATAATAATAATAATAATAATAATAATAATAATAATAATGTTATTTTTATACCCCGCCCCATCTCCCCGAAGGGACTCGGGGCAGCTTACATGGGGACAAGGATAGGGGATTATGGGACCTGAAGTCCAAAATACCTGGAAGAGCAGAGTTTCGGAAACACTGGAACAGAATGGGTTTCAAGCAGTCCTCTCCAACCTGCGGCCTCCAGTATCCAATGGCAGGGAATTCTGGGATCCGAAGTCCAAAACGCCTGGAGGATCAAAGGTTGGATACTACTAAACTAACGGATTAAACCGCTGAAATGCAACTGTTCAAAACAGTGATTCCCAAATGTTAGTCCTGCAAGTGTTTTGGTCTTCAATTGGGCAAGGATCGGGGATTCTAGGACCTGAAGTCCAAAATACCTGAAAGAGCAGAGTTTCCGAAACCTATTAACCTATTGATGCCTCAAATAATGTAATATTATTAGTAACTACAGTAGAGTCCCAAGCCAGTAGTTATCCAAGCCTCGCTTATCCAGGTTTCTGGATTATCCAAGCCATTTTTCTAGTCAATGTTTTCAATATATCGTGATATTTTGGTGCTAAATTTGTAAATACAGTAATTACAACATAACATTACTGTGTACTGAACTGCTTTTTCTGTCAAATTTGTTGTAAAACATGATGTTTTGGTGCTTAATTTGTAAAATCATAACCTCATTTGAAGTTTAATAGGCTTTTCCTTAATCCCTCCTTATTATCCAAGATATTCGCTTATCCAAGCTTCTGCCGGCCCGTTTAGCTTGGATAAGTGAGACTCTACTATATATTTAGTATAGTGTCTTGGCAGTGGATATGTAGGTGGTTAAGCTCCCGACCGTTAATAGCCTAGCTTGCTGCCCACCTAAGCAGCTTGAAAACAGTTGTGAGTAGAGAATTCTAGGTACCACTTAATGCGTGGAGGCTAATTTAGCTTAATTTACAACACCATAAAACTGTATGGTGTCTTTTAGGTAGGCTGTTAGGAATTGTGGGAGTTGAAGTCCAAAACACCTGGATGGCCAAAGTTTGCCCTGGATGGCCAAAGTTGTGCTATAGTTTCTGAACACTTTCCAACCATTTATTTCACTGACGGTCTCCTCTTCTAATAATCGGGCCGCAGAAGCCTTTTTATGTCCCACGTCTTTCCCGAGGCATCATTCCGCCTTTGATCCTCCCGTGCGGATGCCTCATCTCAAGCCTTCCTTCATGGAAAAAGGAGGAACCCCGACAAAAGCGGAAGCTCAAACCCACAAACATCTGAGTCACCGCAAACTCATTTGATCTCATCTCCAAATTCACGTTTGCCCTTTTTCCTCATCAAACACTTCCCTTGACGCCTCGGCTTCTCGAGTTTGCTTTGCACATCTGTGCAACGGCTCGGGGTAAAAGCCGTTTTGTTTGGGAAGCCCCTGATACCGGCCAGATGTTGTTGTCTCTGCGGCCTTGCTTTTTCTGTGGCCTTGTTTGCCGAGCTTCCCTTTTAATTTGCATCCTTGGCATGGCTTGTTATGGCAGGGTTGGCAATCTGTGCAGACGTCCCCCGGGTCACGATCCTCTCCATCTTCCGCGGAGACGTGAAATATTATTCATGTATTCGGGAGGTATTGTTTGGCGGATTATTACAAATGATGGCTCCCTTGTCCCAGATGCCTTCTTCTCGGGAGGTGGCAAATGGGATCGGACAACTTAATCGCCATCCCAAGATGAATGATCGGCCGGGGGCGTTCCCGTTGGTTTGGGAAGAACGACAATACGGCACGGAGGCGTCCAACGTTTCAGTGCCACTTTCCGGAAACGAGTGCTTGCCTTTGGAAAGGAAGTGCTTTGGGGAAGAGGGCATGTGATGCCGCAAATGCAATTACAGCTCAGTCAGAGCCTCTTGGAAGCAGGAAAGGTCGCCCGTGTTGTGCCAGGCTTTCCGCCATCTGCTCAGCATTGGGGGGCAAATGCCTGGCACCGAGCTCACGGGAGCTCCGTGTTTTTCCCCTTCGACGGGGGACTCCGATATTTGCAAAGTTGGCTTCCTTTCGCGTCTCTGTCGACAACTCTTGGCACCGATGCAAATAAACCATTTTTAATATCCAACCCACCACTTGGGAGGACAACAAGTGTGTTGCCGATCCAGGGTTCCCATCAAGGACAAGACTCATTGCAACTTGGGATTTTACTTGGATATGCTTGTGGTTTTCCTGCAGATAAAATATTCTGTAATTGTAGAATGCATGTTCCGTATGACCCCCCACATCCATATAACCCCCATATCATACACAGTATGCCATATCTACATGACCCAATATCCATATACAGTATGACCTCCCACATCATATAACCCCCATATAATATACAGTATGCCATATATATATATGACCCCTATATCCATATAATCTCCACATCCATATACAGTATGACCCCCATATACATATGACCCCCATATCATAGACAGTATGACCCCCACATCCATATAATATCCACAGCCATATAACCCCCATATCATATACAGTATGCCATATCTATATGACCCCTATAGCCATATAATCCACATATCCATATACAGTATTATCCCTATACACAGATAACCCCCATATTCATATACATTATGGCCCCTACGTCCATATAACTCCCATATCATATACAGTATGCCATATCTATATGAATCCTATATCCATATAATCCCCATATCCATATACAGTAACCCCATATACATATAACCCTCATATTATATACAGTATGACCCCCATATCCATATAACACTCATGTTGTATATAGTATGACTCCCATATCCATATAATCTTCATCTCCCTATACAGTGTGACCCCCATATCCATATAACCCTTATATTATATAGACTCCCCATATAGCCATCATATCCCTATACACCCCAATGTGTTTCATCCATCCTCCTTGCTGTCCCAGGGTGCGTCCAGACTGTAGAATTAATGCAGTTTGACACCACCTCTTGCTCCGTGCTGTGAGCTGTAGTTCCATGAGGCCTTTCGATGCCTCTGCCTCTGCAAACTACAGCATTCTATAGCTTTGCTCCACCGCGGTTCAAGTGGGGGCAACCTCTATTAATCCCGTCGCCTGCAGCCAGTTGAGGATGCGCGATGTTCAACACCCAAAAAGCGAAAGGTCAAATGCATGCATTTAACGCCAAGCTGGTTTTGCAGTCGAGTATTTTCACACTGTATCCGGAGCCGGGGAAGAAGAAAAAAGAACCCGTGTTCGTTGGAGTAATACTTAATGAATTTTTAAAATGTGTTATTGCTGGAAGCTCCGACCAATTTATGTGAGTTGCTCCCGCTATTAACATGTGTCAGGGCTTTTCTCTTTCAAGGCGCCACTAAGCGGCTTTGACGGCCTTGGTATTTCGGAGGAGGCTTTTGGGGGTCTCCGTACGAGAGTCCAGATCGGGCGCAAAGCGGGCCGAGTTTTGGCAGAGCCAGTGCAATGCCTTTTGGCAATGCTGCCCTTGAAAGCACATGATGCTCATCCTCAAAACTCCGCTGATTGGGAAGGCTGGGAATAATTACTAGCGTGGAATCATCTCTGAGAATTCTTAGAGACTGGGTTGCTGTTATACCCCAGCCACCTCTGGGTTCCGAACCTGGATCAGAAATGAACTTTGACCAAGATGAAGCTTATTCTGACCTTTTGCCCAGTTCTCCCAGCTCCTTCCAATTACAGAGCCCAGCTGTAGATAACTCCGATGCTTCCTTAATTGGGAGAGATACTGAAAACACTACTCCCGTGGAAGAACCAGATGTCCCAAGTTCCCCAGGGAATGTATCCTTTAACAGAAGGGAGTTTTTGCATCAACAGAGATCTCAGAAACAGGAGTTTCGAAGGAGTCGACGTTTGGCATCTGGAGGGGATCCTGGATGGGAGAACCTTTCCTTGGGAACCTTTGGGCCCCTGATTGTTTCCTGCCTGGAATTCCTCTGCATACAGAGTGTTGTTCTTTATTTACTGTCCTGATTTTTAGAATTTATTAATACTGGGAGCCAGATTTGGCTCATTTTCATGAACGAAAGGAGAACAAGAAATGCATCTCAGCTTTTCTTTAGCGGGCAGAACAAAATCCCTCTTTGCAGGCGGCAAATATTTGCAGTTGTTGAGCGGGACGAAAGCACGAGATGAATACCGAGGTGGGACGTAAAGCGATTGCGATTCACCTTGGCCGTGATCTCACGATGAATAGATCAAGCCTGGCGTATAAACGTCTGCCTGAAACAATTAAACCGCGGCCCCGGGCAACGGAGGAGCTGAAATTCCTGCGATTAGAGGGCATTTGGAGCCGTAATTTAAAAGTTTTATGCTCATTAAGGTCTATGAACTATAATGTCAATTGCTCCGGCGTGTCACAGAAATGTACCTAGACGTCCCTTGGAGGCTGTCTCCTCCTTCATATCTTCATTTTTTACTCAATTCGCTTAGCAGAATGTACAATATGGGCCCAATGCATGAATGCCATTTTCCAAGTGTCACTTTATTTTCTTTTTCTCTTATTAAACACACACACACACACACAGAGAGAGAGAGTTTTTGCAGCTGCACCAATCGGAATAAAGGAATAAAATAATTGAATTTAGGCTATGATGTCAATATGAATACAATATGAATACATGTTTTAGTATTGTTAGCCACTTTGAGTCGCTTTTAAGAGGGAAACAACAACAACAACAACAACAACAATGTAGTAATAATAATAATAATAATAATAATAATAATAATAATAATAATAATAATAATAATACAGTAGAATCTCACTTATCCAAGCCTCGCTCATCCAAGCCTCTGGATTATCCAAGCCATTTTTGTAGTCAATGTTTTCAATATATCGTGATATTTTGGTGCTAAATTCATAAATACAGTAATTACAACATAACATTACTGCGTACTGAACTACTTTTTCTGTGAAATTTGTTGTATAACATGAAGTTTTGGTGCTTAATTTGTAAAATCATAACCTAATTTGATGTTTAATAGACTCCTTATTATCCAAGATATTCGCTTATCCAAGCTTCTGCCGGCCCATTTAGCTTGGATAAGTGAGATACTGTAATAATAATAATATTTGGGGGGAAATAATATTATTTATTTATTTATAGTATTTATATCCCGCCCTTCCTTCTCACCCTGAAAGGGACTCAGAGAGGATCCCAATGCACATATACATGGCAAATATTCAATGCCATTAGACATACAACATACATAGACAGACACAGAGGCAATTTAACATTTTCCAGCTTCTGGCTTCATGGGGATATGCTCGATTCCGGCCACAGGGGGATCTGCCACTTCACCGTCCACTTGTGATACTGAGTCCTTGATGGAGTACTTCCTCATACTTCTGCACACCTCTGGAGATTTTTATGGCGTTGTAAATTAAATTAGCCTCCCCTCATAAAGCGGTACCTAGAATTTTCTACTCAACAGATGCAACGTGTTTTCGAGCTGCTTAGGTGGGCAGCGAGCTAGGCTATTAATGGTCGGGAGCTCAAACCGACCCAGGCTTTGATCCCATAATCTCTCGGTCAGTAGTTTTTAATGGTTTTTAATGTTTGTATAATGTGTTTTTACTGATTACTGTTAATGGTTTTAAATGTGTTGTTAATTTTATTGATTGTTTGGCATTGAATCTTGCCAGGTATTGTAAGCCGCCTTGAGTCTCCTTGGGTGAGAAAGGCGGGGTAAAAATGTTGCAAATAAATAAATAAATAAATAAGTAGTGGTTTATTGCAGCTGGCGTTGTAAATTAGTTAAATTAGCCTCCCTGCATAAGCGGTACCTAAATTCCTACTTGACAGATGCAACTGCCTTTTGGCTGCATCGGTCAACAGTAAGCCGGACTATTAATGGTCAGGAGCTTACCCTGACCGGGGCTGGTTTCGCGTTGTAAGTTAGTTAAATTAGCCTCCCCGCATAAGCGGTACCTAAATTCCTACTTGACAGATGCAACTGCATCGGTCAACAGCAAGCTGGGCTATTAATGGTCAGGAGCTTACCCTGACCCAGGCTGGCTTCATGTTGTAAATTAGTTAAATTAGCCTCCCTGCATAAGTGGTACCTAAATTCCTACTTGACAGATGCAACTGTCTTTTGGCTGCATCGGTCAACAGCAAGCTGGAGCTTACCCTGACCCGGGCTGGCCTCGAACTCATGACCTCTCGATCAGTAGTGATTTATTGCAGCCGTCTACTAACCAGCTGCGCCACATCCCGGTCCAATATAAGACACTTTATTTTTGGGAAAACACGGTCAGAATTACATTAACCCCTTCCATCACCAACTTCTGAACATGGTACATGACAAGAATGGAGCATGACATTGACACTCTTATAAATTCAATATGGTGTCGGAGCGTGCTACAAAAATGTCTCTGGAACAAAATAGGTTGACATCTCAATGTCTTAATGCGCCGTGGCACTCTTTCCTATGGAAGACAAGGCAACGTGGGGCGGGTGTTTCTCTCCCTATTGTTCCGACCCATTACTGGCAAGCGAAACCCGCCTCGTCCATTAAGCCCCATTGATGCCTCTTCTCTCGTCTTCCTTTTCACCTTCTTCCCGCTTTGTACCTGGCTGCGTCACAGGGAATAATGGCTCCGAGTTTGAATTAAAAGTGGGCTAGAGATAAAAGCCTCCCCTTTCATCACACCTCGCTGTCAGGTGTTTTGTTTTACACGAGTCTTTATTTTAGCAAGAAAACGCTAATAGCTCCTCTGGAGCATTGTGGCAAAGGGAACGTTTTCAGCAGGAAATGTTCGGAGAGGCTCAAAAACAGGCTCGCATGCATTGTTGCTTTATGGAAAGTTTGTTTTTGAAGTTGTGCTAATTGCTCTTTGGGTCATTTTCACAAGTGGACAAGTGTCCGTAGACACCTCCAAGGTCATGTGGTCACTGGCATGACTGCATGGAGCGCCTTTACCTTCCCGCCGGAGCCGTACCTATTGCTGTACTCACACTCTGGGGGTTGGTGCTCATCTCCATGTCTAAGTCCAAGAGCCAGCGTTGTCCGTAGACACCTCCAAGGTCATGTGACCACTGGCATGACTGCATGGAGCGCCGTTACCTTCCCACTGGAGCAGTACCTATTAATCTACTCACATTTGCATGTCCATAGACACCTCCAAGGTCATGTGACCACTGGCATGATTGCATGGAGCGCCGTTACCTTCCCACCGGAGCAGTACCTATTAATCTACTCACATTTGCAAGTCCGTAGACTCCTCCAAGCTCATGTGGCCACTGGCATGACTGCATGCAGCGCCGTTACCTTCCCACCGGAGCAGTACCTATTAATCTACTCACATTTGCATGTCCATAGACACCTCCAAGGTCATGTGGCCACTGGCATGATTGCATGGAGCGCCGTTACCTTCCCACCGGAGCAGTACCTATTAATCTACTCACATTTGCAAGTCCGTAGACTCCTCCAAGCTCATGTGGCCACTGGCATGACTGCATGCAGCGCCGTTACCTTCCCATCGGAGCAGTACCTATTAATCTACTCACATTTGCAAGTCCGTAGACTCCTCCAAGCTCATGTGGCCACTGGCATGACTGCATGCAGTGCCGTTACCTTCCCACCGGAGCAGTACCTATTAATCTACTCACATTTGCAAGTCCGTAGACTCCTCCAAGCTCATGTGGCCACTGGCATGACTGCATGCAGTGCCGTTACCTTCCCACCGGAGCAGTACCTATTAATCTACTCACATTTGCAAGTCCGTAGACTCCTCCAAGCTCATGTGGCCACTGGCATGACTGCATGCAGCGCCGTTACCTTCCCACCGGAGCGGTACCTATTACCGTATATACTCGAGTATAAGTCGACCCGAATATAAGCCGAGGCACCTAATCTTACCACAAAAAAAGGGATAACTTTTTGACTCGAGTATAAGCCGACGGTGGGAAATGCAGCAGCTACGTATAAATTTCAAAATAAAAATAGATACAGTAGAGTCTCTTTTATCCAACATAAATAATAATAATAGATATCGTATGTGTTTTAGCAATGGTGTAACCCACCTTATATAATATATATTATATATTTTATTATATTATTACAGTAGAGTCTCGCTTATCCAACATAAACGGGCCAGCAGAACATTGGATAAGCGAATATGTTGGATAATAAGGAGAAATTAAGAAAAAGCCTATTAAACATCAAAATAGGTTATGATTTTAGAAATTAAGCACCAAAACGGCCCGGAAGCTCCAATTAGTACAACGGGCAGCAGCCAGATTGTTAACTGGGGCGGCTTACAGAGAGCGTACTACTCCCTTGTTAAGCCAGCTCCACTGGTTGCCGATATGCTACCGAGCCCAATTCAAAGTGCTAGTCTTGGCCTACAAAGGCCTAAATGGTTCTGGTCCAATTTACCTGTCCGAACGTATCTTCCCCTATGAGCCCACAAGAACCTTAAGATCTTCTGGAGAGGCCCTGCTCTCGGTCCCACCCGCCTCACAGGCACGGCTGGTGGGGACGAGAGACAGGGCCTTCCTTCTCGGTGGTGGCTCCCCGGCTGTGGAACTCCCTCCCCAGTGACATCCGGCAGGCCCCATCCCTTTTGGGGTTCAGAAAAAAACTGAAGACCTGGCTATGTAGGCAGGCATTTGAAGAATAAGCATGTGTTGGCTTCGACTCGGTCTGAATTACGGCTCTTGTATAACGTCTGGTGGATGAATGGCATAAGCACTTTGCATTGTTTTAAACTTTATATATTGTATTTTATGACTATTTTATGACTATTTTATGATTGTTTTAACTGTTTTAATCATTTTAGTTTATTTTATATCAGTGTAACGGCATCAATTGCCACTTGTAAGCCGCCCTGAGTCCCCTCGGGTGAGAAGGGCGGGGTATAAATAATTGAAATAAATAAATAAATAAATAAATAAATAAAACATCATGTTAGATAACAAATTTGTCAGAAAAAATAGTTCATTACACATTTATGCTATGTAGTAATCACTGAATTTATGAATTTAGCACCAAAATATCACAATGACTTCTCTTTATAAAACATTCCGTTGATTAAGAGTGAGGGAGGCTTTGCAAAAGAAAACACACTGATAAGGTAGAAGAAGAAATAGATCACATATTGCAAGCAATAGCCTGCTGGCTTTGCAAAAGAAAACACACTGATAAGGGAGGAGAAGAGAGAAATAGATCACATATTGCAAGCAATAGCCTGCTGGCTTTGCAAAAGAAAACACACTGATAAGGGAGGAGAAGAGAGAAATAGATCACATATTGCAAGCAATAGCCTGCTGGCTTTGCAAAAGAAAACACACTGATAAGGGAGGAGAAGAGAGAAATAGATCACATATTGCAAGCAATAGCCTGCTGGCTTTGCAAAAGAAAACACACTGATAAGGGAGGAGAAGAGAGAAATAGATCACATATTGCAAACAATGGCCTGCAGGCTCTGTTGCTGGCCTTGACTTTGACCCGATTATAAGCCGGGGAGGCTTTTTCAGCTCGAGTATATAATCTACTCACATTTGCATGTGAAAGATAAAGCGAGGTATAAATAAATATAATGATGACGATGATGATGATGATTGCTGGAGAGCAGCAATGCTGGAGTCATCAATAAAAGACGAAATCCAGTCTTGATTTAAATGTAGTGCAATAACGGCAATCATGATGCCCTTTGAAACAGAAAGATCAAACATATCACTAATTCATTGTAATCATAAAACCAAAACTATCGTGCAACGAAATTTCTTGCCGGCCTGCCTTCTCTGCAATCCCAGAAGAAGATGCCACTGCGAGCAGGGTCCTCTCATTTGCATAAAGTCATGACGCAGCTCAGTCACCTAAGAAATCCAAATCTTTAATCCTTCTTGTCCATTAAGCCGCTCTCCTTCAGCTCTTCCGCTCACTTCTGCAATGGTGGGAAATATTAACCTACAGTATATAGCACTCTATTTTAAGATCCAGGATTACCATAATACCCAAAATCATGTGCAGGAGACAGGCAGGTGAAGGAAGATTTTACCTGTTGCTTAATACCTGGTGCTAGTGAAATTCAAGTGCCCTTGTGCTCTTGCCTCTTAAGCAATTCGTCTCAGAAGCTAAGCAGGGTCAGCCCTGTAGAAAAACCGGTGGGATAGGTCCGTGATCTATAGTTTTCTCCTTCTTCTATCTCACCCTCCCTACACTGAGCACCGGACTGATTGTCTCAGGGCAAGTTATAAAAATGAATCAAAACATTGCAGAGTCTTTAATCAGAAGTCAACAGAGTTTTTATTGCAGAGCTTCTCACTGTTTTAAGAAAACATTTTGACTCTGGTTTTCATCCAAACTCACTGTTGAGGCTTTAATTTTGGCATGTTATTTATGTACAGCTATATACACACATCGGGATCCTCTAATCTCCTATCAGTAAAGAAAGCAAACATCCAAATGCAATGGCAGTCAATAAAAACAATATAATCCAGTAGTAAAAGCAATTTGCAGAATATAAATCCAAGTCTCAGATATAGGAAATTAGTTCTGAAAAACAAGGTACCTTGAACTTCAGGGTAAAAAGCAAAACACAGTTTCCAGGCATGAACACAAACAAGAGTCCTTTTCCATGAGCTTAAACAAGGCAGGAGATGTGCTTCCAAAGATCAACGTTGCTTCGTCTGAAATCACTTTCTGTTTCTCCTGTATTTAGCCATGTTTACAAGCCAGAAAGGCATTCCTCTGCCCTTGAATTCCCACACATTTACCAGCTATTCTAAGGGAACGTCTGGGCCGATGAACCTTCAACCTCAACCTTGTATCTCTGTCTAAGGAAGACTGAGTCACTGCCTGAAACACCTGGACCTTGTTGATGTTCTGAATCTAGTGAAAGGTCACCTTTATCACAGTTTTCTGTTTCCTCGCCAGCTTGCGGCCTCTTTGACAATTACAAGCCAGACCCTTCAACATTCCCAGCATCATCAGAGCCTTCAAGATTTCCCACATCAACATTGCTTTGGTCAGCCTGCATAAACGCAAATCCCCTTTCATCATCAGACTGAACCACAACACTGAGCATTCCTTGCCCAAGAAAACCCAATGACATTCATAGGTCAAATTGACTTATAAGTAGCAAGGGATTTTCCCCTTTGCCTCTCGCATCATTATATAGAATTTCATTAATGTTAATGCAACTGAAACAGTCTGTCAACCATTCATACATGTAGTCCCGCTGTTGTGGATAAATAGGACCCCGGATAAAAGAGTCTTTGCCTGGTGAATACAAGCCAAACCGAATGGTCCAGATCAGAGAAACCCTTGGTAAATTATAGATCTTTTATTTGGGGGGGGGGGGAGTTGTTATCGTGGCTTGACAGCCCCCCTGTAAATACAACACCTGAGTGTCTGTTCCACAACAAGGAAGTCGTAGATGTAATAAAACTATATTTTTCCAAAGACTCTCCCCTATATTTTGCTGCCGCCTCTTTCTTTAGACGTTGACCACTAATGTGGCTTTTTCTTTGCAAAGTAATATACCGCAGCAGCCCCTCCTGACGTCCATTCCTTCTGATGTAGTGCAAACTGGGGAAAAGCCCATTGTTTTATGGAGGGGAAAACTGTTTTTCCTCAAGCAATGCAATTGATGGGTTGGTGGAAGCGAGCCTGAAATTTCCGGGCGAAATGGCTGCCTGGCGAGAGAAGAGGACAAAGGGAAAGGCGTGGCTGTGCTGCAAAGGCAGCCCAGGGGAAATTGTGTGTTTTTCTACCTTTTAGAAAGTGAAAAGAGAGCACAACATTTCAAAAAGGTGGCAAAGAGACCTGGAGATTTGCCTGCAGGAAGGAAAAGGGGAATGCAGAACAAGAGGGGGAAATACAAGGCCTGCAAGACCAAGGCTGCGTCTTCTACACTGTAGAACCAAAGTAGTTTAACCCCACTCAAGGCTGTGGAACATTGGGAGTTGTAGTTTGGCAAGGCAACAGCACTCATGACAGAGAAGGCTAAAGACCTTATAAATGATATATCTCTTGTAAACTATAGCATTGAGACCTAAATCTGCATTATAATGGCAGTGTAGATGGCCATGGCTGTTGGGTCTGAAGATTTAGCAACCCCAGATTGTGATCCAGTTCTTGAATGCCTGCCATTTAGATGGGAAAATATTTGACAAGGAGGAATAATAATAATAATCATAATCATAATCATAATCATGATTAATGAAATAATAATAATAATAATAATAATAATAATAATAATAATAATAATTGATGTTGCCATCCCAGGTGACAGTCGCATTGAAGAAAAACAACAGGAAAAACTCAGCCGCTATCAGGACCTCAAGATTGAACTGCAAAGACTCTGGCAGAAACCAGTACAGGTGGTCCCGGTGGTGATGGGCACACTGGGTGCCGTGCCAAAAGATCTCAGCCGGCATTTGGAGACAATAGACATTGACAAAATTACGATCTGCCAACTGCAAAAGGCCACCTTACTGGGATCTGCACGCATCATCCGAAAATACATCACACAGTCCTAGACACTTGGGAAGTGTTCGACTTGTGATTTTGTGAAACGAAATCCAGCATATCTATCTTGTTTGCTGTGTCATACAATGTCGTTGTGTCAATAATAATAATAATAATAATAATAGATATTGTATGTGTTTTACCAATGGTGTAACCCACCTTATATAATATATATTATGTACAGCAGAGTTTCACTTATCTAACACTCGCTTATCCAACGTTCTGGATTATCCAATGCATTTTTGTAGTCAATGTTTTCAATATATCATGATATTTTGGTGCTAAATTTGTAAATACAGTAATTACTACGTAGCATTACTGCATATTGAACTACGTTTTCTGCCAAATGTGTTGTCTAACATGATGTTTTGGTGCTTAATTTGTAAAATCATAACCTAATTTGATGTTTAATAGGCTTTTCCTTAATGCCTCCTTATTATCCAACATATTCACTTATCCAACATTCTGCCGGCCCGTTTACGTTGGATAAGCGAGACTCTACTGTATATGTTATTTCCTAAAGCTTGTGAATATACAGTATTTCTGGTTGTTCCTTTTTTGTCTGTTGGAGGCAAGTATGAATGCTTCAATTAGCCAGAATGATTAGCATGCAGTGGCCTTTCAGTTTCAAAGCCTGGCTACTTCCTCCCTGAGGGAATCCTTTGTTTGAATGTGTTAGTGGGCCCTGATTATTTCCTGTCTGAAATTCCCCTGTTTTCAGAGTGTTATTCTTTATTTACTGTCCTGATTTTAGAGATTATCTTGTTCTGATTTATTATACCACAGTAATTTTATGTCTTATATTTATAATCTTATATTATTTGCTTTGAATTGTATTATTTGAGGCCCCTTCTACACAACTGTATAAAATCCACACTAAACTGGATTATATGATAGTGTGGACTCAAGATAATCTAGTTCAAAGCAGATATTGTGGATTATCTGCCTTGGCATTCTGGGTTATATAGCGGTGTGGAAGGGCCTTGAGTCTACACTGCCATATAATCCCATTCAAATCAGATAATCTGTATTTTATAGGCAGTGTGGAAGAGGCCTAAGTGAACCCCGTCTGTCTCCCAGGCCTTATTGTGGCTGAGGGGGTTGCTATGACATAAAGTGGGTGGGGCCTAAAGGGGGCGGGGTGTACCCTTCTGACTGGCAGCCAGGGGGAGAACGGCTCTTCCTCGTCCTCTGTAATTTGGACTTAATTTTTCTAGATTTTTTTAATTGAAAGACATAGAGTGGATGACTATGTCTTTTGTGGCCAAATTTGGTGTGAATTGGTTCAGTGGTTTTGTTGTTTACTCCATGGTTAAAACGCACATCATCCTGGAGGAATCCTACCTACACAGTTGGCTGCGACGCCCATAAACACCAGTTGAAGCAAAACACCTGAACTTCCTACATTCGCCTCTGTTATTAAGAAAATAGATGCCTGGCTTGAGATATATCTGAAGAACAACTTGACATTTCAATCCAATTATCCCCGTTCCCCTCCTTGACGATGGAAACCGATCAACGGGGAGAAAGATCCTCGCCATAAATCTACTATATTCCACAGGTTCTTTTAAGAACTTCCCTATATAACTTCTGGAGCTTTACAGCTCTTTCTTAATCCCTGTTTTGATGAAAGGAAAAGGCCTAGCAGTGGATAATAAATTTAAAAAAGGATACAACAACAACAACAAGAGGAGGAGGAAGTCTGTAAAACCAAGCAAAAGTCTTCAAGGGAATGGGTTGCCATCCGGACACCCCGTTGGCCCAGCATAAACCATTAACTGGAGATAAATGTCACCGCAAGAGAGACTGGTGTTCGCCGTAATAAATTGAACTGTCAATCACAAGAGGCACTCCTTCGTCTCCTGCCGTTTTCCCTTCGCTCTTAAATTACCCGCTGAATTTCATTTATCAGAGGGCCGTACGCGGAACAGGATTAATTAAACTCATTCCAGTGTCCCAGCAAAGCCTCCGTTCCGCACGGCGCCGAGGAAATAATTGACTCCAAATGAATTGGAAAGTGGGTAAGTAATTGTAGTTATTATTCTGATGTAAATATTAGCTCTCGCCTGACATTTGAAAAGATTTAGTGGAGGCACTTTAGTGATAACACAACGCACAGATCATTACTTGGGCTCCGGAGAAGAGAAGCGGGGAAACCGTCCCAATTAGTTTCTGTACCTGAAACGTACCTGCGTCATTTATTTCCGCGGAGTTGGATGGCCTCCGAAAGAAACTTTCATTAACACCAGCCTGTGATTTATGGCAATCAGTGGGTTGCATTAGCGGCGGAGTAATAGATGCGGCACCTCTGGAAATATTTCACCCTGATTATGTATTCCGAGGGAGCGCCGTAAATTACGCCGCAACACCTCGCAGTGCGGACGGATGACGGATGCCCCTCCGACTCTAATTGTAAGAGCGGCTCCGCCAATAAAAAGTATTTGTCACGACGGCATCTGTTAATCGGAGAGTCGGAATCGCTCAGATCAGATGGGATAACAAGGGTTCAGGTGAGCAAAAGGGGACGGATCCGAGCCCTGGACCATCGATCTGCCAGGCGTCACCTTACCAATCCTACGAAGTTGCAAAAGAAATACATAAAAAAGTGCCGCTCAGAGTTTGGAGATTTCATATTCATTTCAATGAGTGACTGCTTGGCTCTTGTTGCAGAGGTTCCATCAGGATTCTAATATGTCACTGTTGTTGTTGTGTGCCTTCAGGTTGCCTTCTACAAATGGAAACCTTGAAGTGAACTTTCCGCTGTTTTTTTTTCTTAGAAGTATTTGTTTAAAAGGGTTTTCTTTTGAGGCTGAGGCTCCATCTACAGAATTGAACTGCATTATATGGCGGTGTAGATGGGCCTGGAAAAAGTGTGACTTGTTCAAAATCATCCAAAGAGTTTGCCTGAACCCTGGTTGTCAAAGTTGTGGTCTAACTCCAACACCAGTTTTCATTTTAATAATAATAATAATAATTTTATTTTTGTACCCCGCCACCATCTCCCCAGAGGGACTCAGGGCGGCTTACAGATATAAAACCAACATACAATAATATCAAATACAAAAACACACAAATAAATTTAAAAGGCATTAAAAATCACAATCATTATATATTTTCTGTGGTTTTTAACAAGAACAAGAAGCTCCTGGTGGTGCAGTGGGTTAAACTGCTCAGCTGTTGAACTTGCTGACCGAAAGGTCAGCAGTTTGGATCCAGGGAGCGGGGTGAGCTCCCACTGTTTGCCCCAGCTTCTGCCAACCTAGTACAGTAGAGTCTCACTTATCCAACACTCGTTTATCCAACGTTCTGGATTATCCAACGCATTTTTGTAGTCAACGTTTTCAATACATAGTGATATTTTGGTGCTAAATTCGTAAATACAGTAATTACTACTTAGCATTACTGCATATTGAACTACTTTTTCTGTCAAATTTGTTGTCTAACATGATGTTTTGGTGCTTAATTTGTAAAATCATAGCCTAATTTGATGTTTAATAGACTTTTCCTTAATCCCTCCTTCTTATCCAACATATTCGCTTATCCAACGTTCTGCTGGGCCGTTTATGTTGGATAAGTAAGACTCTACTGTAGTTCAAAAACATGCAAATGTGAGTAGATCAATAGGTACCATTCCAGCGGGAAGGTAACGGTGCTCCATGCAGTCATGCTGGCCACATGGCGTTGGAGGTGTCTATGGACAACACCGGCTCTTTGGCTTAGAAATGGAGATGAGCACCAACCCGCAGAGTCAGTCATGACAAGGGACAACTGCAAGTCTCTAAGGTCAGTTCATCTCAGGGATGAATGATCATAAGCCAACTTGTTATTGAGAAATTGATCCCAATCCTCTAATAATAATTATAAATTTATAACATATTTCTAGAGTCAGCCAAGCTCAGCCCCAGCCCAACCCCAAACATTTTGGGGAGGATTGATTACCTTTACCTTACTGTGAACAAACCAGACAGGTCTAGATCCCATACATAGCCTATTGGATCAATTGGATTTCCTTACATATTGGCTCAGTATCCAACAACCGATTCCACTCTGGTTGGGACTAAGGCTGGATCTACACTGCCCTATAATGCAGTTCATGTTGGAGTTTTAGATTGTGTAGTTTGAAATTTCACTTATAGTTTAAAGCAATGTGCAATGTAGTGCGGCATTCCAGTAGTGTAAGAGTTAAATGCATAGAGAGAGAGTTTTTGCTAGAGGGGAAACGGTGCAGTTTTCGTAAATCACTCGTCACCATCAATCTAGCCGGATGCTTAGATGATCCGCTCCGGCTGTGCTGTGTAAATACAGTAGAGTCTCACTTATCCAACACTTGCTTATCCAACGTTCTGGATTATCCAACACATTTTTGTAGTCAATGTTTTCAATACATCGTGATATTTTGGTGCTAAATTCGTAAATACAGTAATACTACATAGCATTATTGTGTATTCAAACTACTTTTTCTGTCAAATTTGTTGTCTAACATGATGTTTTGGTGCTTAATTTGTAAAATCACAACCTAATTTGATGTTTAATAGGCTTTTCCTTAATCCCTCCTTATTATCCAACATATTTATTTATTTATTTATTACATCACATCTACCCCACCCTTCTCACCTATCAGGGAACTCAGGGCGGCTTACAATCCATTGAGATTAAAAATTATAATAAAATTAAGAATATACATTAAAAATATACATAATTATACATTTAAATATACATTTAAGGTGCTTATATTCGCTTTTCCAACATTCTGCCGGCCCGTTTATGTTGGATAAGTGAGACTCTACTGTAGTTGTAAATAAATAGGAATTGAGACAAAAAGGTGGATATATCTCAATTTAATCTTTTCCTGACAGTTCAATGCAGATAACACTCTTGTAATATGAATTTTGTTCCTGGGGTTATACATGCCATTTCCTAATTGGTTCTATCATAAAAACATGGGAAAAGTTTATTGAACTGCACAAACTTTGTTTTTGCAGGAGGGACATCCTCCAGCACATTTTGTTTTAGTTTTCCAATGAAGATCTCATAGAGTCTCAACCAGTTCAACCTAGTGTTTGGCAGCCACCGAAACAACAAAGTTTCTGGAGTCGAACAGCTCCTTTCAAAATTAGGATGGCAGAGTTAAACAGGAAATAACACTTTCATACCAGGAACAGGACATTTTTCAAATGTTCTCACATAGTATATGACCCATGCGTTCCTAGTCTTCCTTGCGTCAAGAAGCAGCGGAGGCTCCTCCGAGCGCAGCCAACGGGAAGAGCATTAATGCTGGCTGGCAGGTGTCTTTCTTTGATGCTCGCGTTTTTGTGATCTTCTCCCAAGCGGCCCCTGGGCTGCCGACTCAACGCTTCATCAAACTAAGACCTGTAATGGCTTTTGAGTTAATGGGGAAGGAGGGAATAACAGAAGGGGATTGAAAGAGAGAGAGAGACAGAGACAGACAGACAGAGAGATGTCCCATTTTGGCTCATTTTTGTCACTCTCGAAGCATCTTTGGCCTCAAAACGAGAGTCAGCAAAACATTTTTGGAGAAGTGCTTATGGTGACCTTATGTAGGAGCTTGTCTTGAATTCCCATGCTCATATTGATCAGGGACAACTTTGAAAACATGTTTGGAATGGTACCATTTACGTGGCCACAGAGACGTCACCTTCATTTTTTTAAATCCATAGCATTTTGGTGTCATTATACCCATTTATTTATTTGTTTGTTTGTTTGTTTATTTGCAGTATGTATATTCCGCCCTTCTTTCTCACCCCGAAGGGCTCTCAGGGTGGATCACAATGCACATATACACGGCAAACATTCAGTGCCATCGGACATACGACATACATAGACAGACACAGAGGCAATTTAACATTTTCCAGCTTCCGGCTTCATGGGGGTATGCTCTATTCCGGCCACAGGGGGAGCAGCTGCTTCATCATCCACTGCAACAGCACTTCCTCATTCCAATGGCGGCTGGATGATTTTTATGGAGTCGTAAATTAGTTAAATTAACCTCCCCACTTTATAAGTGGTACCTTAATTTCCTACTTAATAGATGCAACTATCTTTCGGGTTGCTAGGTCAGCAACGAGCAGGGGCTATTTTTTAAAAAATTTAATTGTCGGGTGCTCACCCTGCCAAGAACTCATGACCTCTTGGTCAGAGTGATTTGTTGCAGCAGGCTGCTCACCAGCCTGCGCCACAGCCCGGTCCCTTTCTGCTGGAGATCCAAATAAGTGAGGCCACCTCTCCCTCCTCCTGGTCCTCTGCTGAACATCAAAACGCATGGCGGCTGTCACTCCATTCTTGGCGCATTGCTAAGGGCTCCGGCGAGGCTGTGAGCATGAAGCAAATTGGTAGCTGCCCTGGAAGCCTTGGAAATTGCACACCATTGACTTTTCTCCAGTAACGAGCGTGAGTTGGAAGAGTTTTTGATCCAAGGAGTTCATTTTTTATTATTTTTTTGCAATGCGGGAGGAGACAGTTCTTCTCAAGGCAGGAGCATGCAAGAAGCTTTTAAGCCCGCCACTCCCGTTCGGAAGGCGATCCCCATCGGTTAGCTTGAGAAGAAAAACGAGAACAAAAGACAAATTAGAACTAAGTGCTGTTGCCGAGGCAAAATAAAGCCGGCTTTCATGTGCCGGGCATTAATTCTTCAGCAGGATAATATGCAAGGGAAAAGTCTTATTCCCACATGATGAAAGCAACGCTATCCATTACTGGATATTACGATGGTGGGTTTCTCCCCCTCCCTCCGTCTTCCCCTCCTTGTCTTTTCTTGGAAATGATACCAACGTGCCAATTAGTTCGCTCACGACTTCCATTTGTATTCCACTTACGCTGCTAGTTCCCTTTCCTTGCATTACTTGGTCCTCAAAAAACTATTGAGTAGATTAATAGTAATAATAATAATAATAATAATAATAATAATAATAATAGTAATGTTAATACAATATAGCCCTGCTTATCCGACTTCTGCTAATCCAACATTCCATATTATCCAACACCCTGATGCCTGGGGCCACTCTCCCTCCCTCGGTCACTCACTCACCCACTCACCAGGCTGGGTCCTGGTGCTTCTGGACCCAACCAGGTGAGTGAGCAAGGGACGGAGGGCGGGCAAGTGAAGGAGGGTGGCAAAGGACCTCCCTCCCTTGCTCACTCACTCACTCACCTGGCCAGGTCCTGGTGCTGCCGGGGCGCGGCCGGGTGAGTGAGTGAGGAACAGAGGGCAGGTGAGTGAAGAAGGGCAACAAAGGACCTAGCTCACTCGCTCACTCACTCAGCCGGCTGGGTCCTGGTGCTGCTGGGGCGCGGCCAGTTGAGTGAGCGAGGGACAGAGGTCTAGCAAGTGAAGGAGGACGGCAAAGGCCCTCCTCCCTCCCTCCCTTACTCACTCACTCACCCAGCTGGGACCCGGTGCTGCCGGGGCATGGCCAGGTGAGTGAGCGAGGGACAGAGGTCTGGCGAGTGAAGGAAGGTGCAAAGGCCCTCCCTTCCTTGCTCACTCACTCACTTACCAGGCCAGGTCCTGGTGTGCCATTGCCGCTGCCAGACATGGCCTGGTGAGTGAGCGAGGGAGGGAGAGTAGGCGAGCGAGCACTCACCCTGTTATCCGACAGTTTCGCTTATCCGACATTCTGCTTGCCAGTTTATGTAAGATAAGTGAGACTCTACTATAGTAATAATCATAATAATAATACTAAGGACTGGCAAGTATATCCCAAAAGCAGTCAGCTTTTGCTGGTAACAAACTGACTCTAATGCCTAAGCCTTTGCTCCCCTTGTGCCTGCTTCGAGTCTGCATCTGGGAAACTGCTCCTAAGGAATTATGGCTGTTTCTTTGTCTCAAGTAAGACTGCTCTTTGATTTGGAAATTTATCAGAGACTAAGAACTGTGTTTGCCCTAAGACTTCATTGCTTTCTTTTGCATTATTCCACTGAGTTTGCTGTACTTTATGTTTTGCTGAAGTAAAGCAGTTCTCATTTACTTACCACATTGTTTTAAGGCTGTTCTTGAAAGACAAAACAGGACAGCGAGCAAGGGAGGGTGGGTGAGAGAGTGAGAGGGTGAGGGCGGGTGGCAGCGGTGGCAGGATCCTGGAAGAGGATTCAAATCGCAGTGTTTTCAGAGGCCGCATACATTTGCTTTGAACTGTGCTTATTGAAAAGAGGAAGGAGAGGAGTGGATTCGCTCCATTTATTCAGCCCAAACCCCCCGGAGAATTTAAAACAGTGGAATATGCAATGCAAACCCCTCAAGGCAACGTTCCAGATGTTGCAGGAAGAGGTAAACACAGGGGTCCCCGAGGAAAAGCAGCGAAGGAGGAAAAACTCACCTGGATGGGTCAAGAGTGCCCTTGAGCGATTCATCTGGAGAACAGCCCGGGAGCAACGAAGCAGAGAAAAGCCGGCAGAAAACCAAGGAGGAAATTTGCAAAATACCTGCTCGGTTTTGAAAGTTCCCAATTTTGCTTTCACTGGAGGACCGCAAAAGGTTGCCTGGTTTGCTGGTAGCTTGGGTTACATTTTGTGTGCCATTGGTTGAGAACATGCATGAGCAAATTTGGACCCTCTCTCCAAGTGTTTTGGACTTCAACTCCCACCATTCCTAACAGCTTACTAACTCTTAGGAATGGTGGGAGTTGAAGTCCAAAACACTTGGAAGGAGGGCCCAAGTTTGCCCTTAGTGTTGTGCATTTGTATGGAATCGCTATTCATTTTGTTTGTTTCATTCATTTTGGCTCGTTTTGGTTTCTGCTTCCGAAAACGGACCACTTATCCGAATGAGATTTTTGTCTCTCGTTAGAAAGAAATGAAAATTTTCAGACCATTAGCAGCAATGGGAGGGCTTCCAAGGCTTGCCCCCAGCTCAGTTTTAAGGCCAGGGGGGTGAAAATTGCCACACACGGAGGGCATATCTGTTAAGGATCATAGATGATGTTAAATAGAAGTTCTTATGTCCGCCTGTGAACCAAAGTTACCCTGCAGGGTAATGATGTGCCACTCAGCTTTGTGGAACAATTAACAGAAACTTTATTGACTTCAAAATGATCAAACAGAGCAATAATATTTACGATTGTCTCTCTGATTGTTTACATAGAACATTTTCTCTCCTGGCTGTTTCCAGTCAGCATACACACACTCTCAGGTAAAACTTGCTCAAACCAGTTCCCCAGTAATATGGCAGAGAAATTGACCAATCACATTCCTAGCTGTTCACAGGCTCAGCCAATCAACCTTTTACACATTCTTAATAACAGGGCCTCTGAGAACCGGCAGCCATCTTCTCTCCTGGCTGTTTCCAGTGAGCATACACACACACTCTCAGATAAAAACTTGCTCAAACCGGTTCTGCAGTAGTATGGCAGAGAAATTGACCAATCAGATTCCTAGCTGTTTGCAGGCTCAGCCAATCAGATTTTTACACATACTTAACAGGGCCTCTGAGAGCCGGCAGCCATCTTCTCTCCTGGCTGTTTCCAGTCAGCATACACATACACTCTCACGTAAAAACTTGCTCAAACCAGTTCCCTAGTAGTATAGCAGAGAAATTGACCAATCAGATTCCTAACTGTTCACAGGCTCAGCCAATCAGCTTCTTACACGTACTTTTCCAGTTGACACATCCATAATGGTGCCTTTACAAACCACAACAACATCAACCCCTTTTAGCCTTCAAACTACAGGAAAGGAGATTCCACCTCCTACTTTCCAATCCTGACGTGGCCATGGAAAGCTACTGAGTGATCTGAGACAAGTCACACTCTCTCAGCCTCAGAATCAATTTTCCCGGTGAACAAATCTCGCCAAGCGAACCTGCATGGAAGATTTGCCCTAAGGTCACAATAAGTGGATGATATTATATTGACGCCAACATGGCTTTGTGGTTTGAGTGTCTGAAGGTGTGGATTTTAATTCTCGCTCGGCCACGGAAACTTACCAAATGATCATGGTGAATCATGCTCTCTCAGCCTCAGAAGAAGGCAAAAGCAAAGCCTTCTCTGAACAAATCCTGCCAAGAAAACCCCGTGAGAAGTTCACCATCTTGATATAGTCAAGATTGGAGTTAATACGGTGTAGTGGTTTGAACTTTGGGTTATGTGTCTGGAGGTCAGAATTCAAATCCATGCTCAGTTATGGAAACCCAGTAGACGACTTTGGGTGATGTGCACTCTCTCAGCCCAGGATACCCAAAGATATGGCTTTAGAGTTGCCGTAGCTCAGAAATGAACGCACATAACAAAACCATCAGACACTCCTTGTCTGCCTTATTTTTCCAAATAGAACTGGGCCTAAAATCATGCAAACCTCCATTTCTCAGTGCACTACAACACCCATCATTCCTCACCATCAGCTATGCTGGTGACATTGGATGGGAGTTGTAGTACTGCAAAGTCTTCAGCCTTGTCTGCCAAAGAGTGCTGGTGCCTTACCAAAAAACCACTCCCAGGATTTTATAGCAGTGAGCCATGGTTGTTTAAAGTGGTGTCGAACTGAATTAATTCCACCTCTAGTCTCAGTTTAAAATACGATACGGAGCATTTTTACTCATGATTTATCTCTGCAGGTTCTGTTGTCTGCTAACAACAAAGTCCAACCACGCTACTGTAAGGCTCAATGCCTTGTGCCTTGCCCTGCTCGGTTTCATTAATTTCAATTCCTGTTATCTCCCTCTCAACATAATAATGATGTTCCTCGTGGCGCCGTTATCTCGCCCGTTCCTAAAAGAGATGCCGCCAATACCTTGCCTCCAATTACTCCAATGTCATAATTAATTCCACCTTAATATCAGGCGCCTTCAACGGTCCTTCGAACCAACCGACGCGTTGTAGAGGGATCTCATTATTCACTTGTCTTATCAACCAAACCAAAAAGGCTTTTCTCTTTTCAGGGATGTTGTTGTTATTCATGAACCGGGAATTAATAACTGATTAAAGAGTGCTTAGTTAATATGAGGGGCAAAAAGGGAGAGAGGAGACAAACCATTCTGGGTTTCACAATGGCATTGCTTTTTAATGGCTTGATAAAGAAATGACATCCGATATAGGATACAGCCACACCAAGTTTTAAAGTCTGTCCTCAGTTTCATTCTAATGTTGTATTACCCCCTCCAATATTATTCTTTTGAAGGATTTGGTTTTTTATGACTGTCAGTGGAAATCAACAAATACCTGTGATGTGATTATATTATTATTATTTTATTGTATGACACAGCAAACAAGATAGACATGCCGGATTTCGTATCAGAAACTCACAAGTCGAACACTTCCTAAGTGTCTAGGACTTATTATTATTATTATTATTATTATTATTATTATTATTATTATTATTATTATTATTATTATTTTATTATGACACAGCAAACAAGATAGACATGCTGGATTTTGTATCACAAAATCACAAGTTGAACACTTCCCAAGTGTCTAGGACTTATTATTATTATTATTATTATTATTATTATTATTATTATTATTATTTTATTGTATGACACAGCAAACAAGATCTATATGCTGGATTTCGTTTCGCAAAACCACAAGTCGAACACTTCCCAAGTGTCTAGGACTGTGTGATGTATTTTCGGATGATGCGTGCAGATCCCAGTAGGGTGGCCTTTTGCAGTTGGCAGATGGTGATTTTGTCAATGTCTATTGTTTCCAAATGCCGGCTGAGATCTTTTGGCACAGCACCCAGTGTGCCCATCACCACCGGGACCACCTGCACTGGTTTATGCCAGAGTCTTTGAAGTTCAATCTTGAGGTCCTGAGAGCGGCTGAGTTTTTCCTGTTGTTTTTCGTCAATGCGACTGTCACCTGGGATGGCAACATCAATGATCCAAACCTTGTTCTTTTCCACAACTGTGATGTCTGGTGTGTTGTGTTCCAGAACTTTGTCAGTCTGGATTCGGAAGTCCCACAGTATCTTTGCGTGCTCATTTTCCAATACTTTTGCAGGTTTGTGATCCCACCAGTTCTTTGCTGCTGGGAGGTGGTACTTGAGGCATAAGTTCCAATGGATCATTTGGGCCACATAGTTGTGCCTCTGTTTGTAGTCTGTCTGTGCAATTTTCTTACAGCAGCTGAGGATATGATCCATGGTTTCGTCGGTTTCCTTGCACAGTCTGCATTTTGGGTCATCAGCTGATTTTTCAATCTTGGCCTGAATGGCCTTTGTCCTGATGTCTTGCTCCTGGGCTGCAAGGATCAGGCCTTCTGTCTCCTTCTTCAGGGTCCCATTCGTGAGCCAGAGTCAGGTCTTCTCCTTCTCAGCTTTTCCTTCAATTTTGTCAAGGAACTTTCCATGCAGTGTTTTGTTGTGCCAGCTGTCAGCTCTAGTTTGTAGTGCGGTTTTCTTGTACTGATTCTTTGTCTGCTGTTCTTTGAAGAGTTTCTGATTTTTGACTTCAATCAAAGCAGGTTCTTCACTTTGCTTTCCATATTCTGCCAGGGCATGTTCCTCTTCTTTGACTGCTTGTTTGACTTGCAAGAGTCCTCTGCCACCTGATCTTCTAGGCAGATATATTATTATTATTATTATTATTATTATTGTCTGTTTCCAGAAAAGAAGGGACCTTCTTACTTGCACCCGTATTTATTTATGGACTCGTCATTCCATGACTTATTTAGTTGCAGATTTGATGTTGCATTGTGGCATATGTGTGCAAGAAGGCATGTACATTGCTTGCCTTCTCAAATTTTAGGCCTAAGTTGCAAAGAGCAGAGAATATTCCCCATTGCTCTTCTTTTTTCCTTTTCCTTTGAGTGCCACACTTGTGTTCAAACGAGGCTATTGATTTCAAACATGGCTTCCTTGCTTGCCCCAAGTGCTCTTGGACTAATAGCCTTTTAAGGGAGCCTTCTCTTGTTGAATTCCGATCGGCTGCTCCTTGCCAGGAAGGCCTGCCTCTCCACAAATGCACATTAATAACATCATCATCTTCGTTAGTATGCAAATCTTTGCCATCTGACAAACTCCTCTATTCTTCCAGGAGCTCCGTCCTTTTGTTATTCCATCTTCATGAATTTCATTACGGAGCTTGATTATTATCCAGCGCCATTTGGGTGGAAAAGACAGAAGGGAGGGGAAGAGCATGGCATGGAAATCTCAGTGCCCGTTTCCAGGGATGTATCCGGTTACAGATCTCGAGGTTGTTCCTTTTGTTCTGTTCTCTCAATGGAAATACAGGGATCCCATCAGAAATACAAGGAAAACAACAAAATAATTGTCCATTTGGTGCCAGCTGTAAACTCAATGGAGCTCTCCAAGGTGCTGAACCCTGCCTTCCAACTAGATTCGATGTTCCGGAGAGCTCCGTTATAATTTGCAGAAAGTTTACGACTTCTTTGCTTTGGAAAGCCATACAATGCCAATAAATGCCGTATATCCCCCAAAAAACAAACATTATTATTATTATTATTATTATTATTATTATTATTATTATATTAATATATTAATATTATTCTGTGATCAGGTCTGAATGCAACAGGGATGGAAAGGATGTTCAAAACTATTATTTATTTATGTATTTATTTATTTCCATCATTTCTATCCCGCTCTTCTCACCCGAAGGGACTCAGGGCGGCTCACAATCTGGCAAAATTCAATGCCAATATAAAATACAAAAAGATGAAACATAAGCCATTAAAACAATTAGATAATGTAACAAAATACGTACAATAAATAGATTTAAAACCATACATTATAAAATACTTGAGCCATTCGTCCACAAGACCTTGTACATAAACCTTAATCCGGAACGAGTCGAGCCAACCAAATTATCATCATCATCATCATCATCATCATCATCACCACCATGATGATCCCATATCTTTTTTTGAAAAAGACCCAAAATATTTATTTATTTATTTGCAGTATTTATGTTCCGCCCTTCTTTCTCAATTTGAAAGGGACTCAGGGCGGATTACAATGCACATATACATGTTAAACATTCAATGCCATTAGACATATGACATATAGACACAGACACAGAGGCAATTTAACATTTTCCAGCTTCCGGCTTCATGAGGGTATGCTTGATTCCAACCACAGGGGGAGCTGCTGCTTTATCATCCACTGTGACACTGAGTCCTTGATGGAGTACTTCCTCATTCCTTTCTGCACGCTGCTGGATATTTTTATGGTGACATAAATTAGTTAAATTAGTCTCCCCACATAAAGCGGTACCTAAATTTCCTACTTGACAGATGCAATTGTCTTTCAGGTTGCTTAGGTAAACAACGAGCTAGGCTATTTAATGGTTGGGTGCTCAATCCGACTGGGGCTGGTTCGAACTCATGATCTCTCGGTCAGTAATGATTTATTGCAGCTGGCTAATAATAATAATAATAATAATAATAATAATAATACTTTATTTTTATATCCCTCCACCATCTCCCCGAAGGGACTCGGGGCGGCTAACATGGGGCCAGGCCCAAAACAGAAACAAAATATGACAAGTTTAAACCAGTCTCAATAACTAAAAACAGTGTCAACACAACAATCAAATAAAATAAACAATTTAAAACAGTAACCAGCTGTGCCACAGTCCGCCCAATAGATAGAATCCATTAGGAAATTGCATTAATAACCCAGGAACAAAAATCATGTTGCATAGTGTAATTCGGTCTGCAAAAGGCAAATCTAAAAATACAAGAATTTACTGTATTTGAAAACTAGGAAAAGAGAAAGACATCACTCAGGTAGGCACATGCCAAGGGCTGCAATGGATGGCAAGCCAGAGTTTTCAACCTTTCCTTTTGTGGCTCCCCAGTCTCATAATAGAGAATAAAAGCTCATTCCGCAACCTTTTTCCCATCTCTTTGAAATGTGTATTTGGGGAGGCATCCGGCCAAAAGAGCCCTGTATTTAAGGCAATTGCACCTCGCCTTTCTGAATGAAATCCCCGCACTTAATATCCTGCGGTCTTTTCACTCTAATCATGTTTCACATTCTTTAATATCTAAGAGCATATGATAAAATGGTTAATTATTCAGCGGCGGCATCTGTTGAATGCGGAAGGGCAGCCAGGAGACACGGGCTGCATCTGAAGAGAGGGAACCTTTCTTAGGAAGGCTGCGAATGAGAAGGATATTTGCACGTATCTTTTTTCCCATCCGGAATGGAGAAGGAGCTCCCAGTAGTCAGGAAACCCAACTGGGAAATATTTTATGTATTTATTTACATTATTTATATTCCGCCCTTCTTTCTCACCCCGAAGGGGACTCAGGGCGGATTACAATGAACACACGTATGGGAAACATTTGATGCCAACAGACAAACAACATATATAGACAGACACAGAGGCATTTAACATTTTTTTTCCAGCTTCACGATTCCGGCCACAGGGAAGCAAGATTTTTGCACCGGAGGAAATGAATGGAGAGCCATTGCAACAACTGTTGAATGGTGAACCAACATGTAGGCCAATCCAAATGATTCAACGGAACTAAAACTAATAACAATATAATAATAATATACCGTATATACTTGAGTATAAGCCGAGGCACCTAATTTTACCACAAAAAAACTGGGAAAACATTGACTCCAGTATAAGCCGAGGGTGGGAAATTTCAGCAATAAAAATGGATACCAATAAAAGTACATTAATTGAGGCATCCGTAGGTTAAATGTTTTTGAATATTTACATAAAGCTCTAATTTAAGATAAGGCTGTCCAACTCTGATCAAATCATTATTCCCATCTTCTTCAATGTCAATGTGCTTATGTATCCTTTTAATAATATTAGAGTAAAATAATACATGTATTATTATTAATAATAATATAATAATAAATACAGGAAAATAATACAAGTAATAATAAATAGAGTAAAATAATAAATATAATAATAATAATAATAATAATAATAATAATAATAATAATAAAAATAGAGTAAAATAAATGTAATAGTAGCAACAATAATAGAGAAAAATAATAAATGTACCATATATTCTTGAGTATAAGCTGACCCAAATATAAGCCAACCAGGACCCTCACCCAAGTATAACCTGAGGGGGGCTTTTTCAGTCTTTAAAAGAGGGCCGAAAAACTAGGCTGATACTCGAGTATATATAGTACTTTATTAGTTGTGCCCGGCCATGTGTTCCTGTGGCATATGGGAATCCTTTATTGGCCAGGTGGAATAGCAATGAATAGCCTTGCAGCCTCAAAGTCTGGCCGTTTTCTTCTTATGGGAATCCTTGTTTGGTGAGCTGGAATATAATGGAATAGGCTTGCTGCTTGGAAAGCTGGCTACTTGCATTCTACAGGAATGGCTTTTTGGGTTGCTAGGATTGTGATGAATAGCTTCGCTGCTTCAAAGCCTGGCTGCTTGCTACTTAGGAGAAAAGTTGGCCCTTTCCTTTTCAGGGAAACCATAGCGAGGATGTGTTAGAGGAACTATAAATCGTGTTTCCAACATAGATGATCTTCTGGTCCCTTCTGATCCTAACTTTCTATGAAATATGTCTTGCAACTTGATAGGCAACCTGCATGCAAATCTGTCTGCACATTGGATCACATTGCATTGAAATTTCATCAACAGGATATTTATTTATTTATTTACAGTACAGTAGAGTCTCTCTTATCCAACACTCGCTTATAGAACGTTCTGGGTTATCCAACGCATTTTTGTAGTCAATGTTTTCAATACATCGTGATATTTTGGTGCTAAATTTGTAAATACAGTAATTACTACATAGCATTACTGTGTATTGAACTACTTTTTCTGTCAAATTTGTTGTATAACATGATGCTTTGGTGCTTAATTTGTAAAATCATAACCTAATTTAATGTTTAATAAGCTTTTCCTTAATCTCTCCTTATTATCCAACATATCCGCTTATCCAACGTTCTGGCCCGTTTACGTTGGATAAGCGAGACTCTACTGTATTTATATTCCGCCCTTCTCACCCCGAAGGGGACTCAGGGCGGATTTCAATGAACACATATATGGCAAACATTCAATGCCAACAGACAAACAACAACATATATAGACAGACACAGAGGCATTTAACATTTTTTTCCAGCTTCACGATTCCGGCCATAGGGGGAGCTGTTGCTTCACTGTCCACTAGTGGCTGTAATTCCTCATTCCTTTCCTCGTGTTTTGCTGGTAGTTTTATGATGTTGTAAATTAGATAAATTAGCCTCCCGCATAAAGCGTACGTAAATTTCCCTACTTGACAGATACAACTGTCTTTCGGGGCTGCATAGGTCAACAGCAAGCCTGGCTATTTAATGGTCGGGGGCTTAACCCGACCCGGGCTTCGAACTCATGACCTCTCGGTCAGTAGTGATTTATTGCAGCTGGTTACTAGCCCGCTGCGCCACAGCCCGGCCCTGTGAGCGTAAAACTATGCTCTTCCTCCACGACGGAGCGTCTTGATCCTTTGAGGCAGCAAACAGAAGGTGACCAGGTGACATCTCAATGCATCGAGGCCTTGACCCGGCTGGCAATTTCCAATCCCGCCCAAGTCTTGTTGGGCTTAAACCAAGGGTCCCCAAACTTTTTAAACAGGGGGCCGGTTCATGATCCTTCGGACCGTTGGAGGGCCGGACTATAGTTGGTCACCGAGCAATTATTATTATTATTATTATTATTATTATTATTATTATTATTATTATTATTATTATTATTCCAGCATATCTATCTTGTTTGCTGTGTTGTACAATAAAATAATAATAACAACAACAACAACAACAATAAAAAAGAGGGTTGGAAGAAACCCTTTGGGCCATTGAGTCCAATCCCCTTCTGCCTTTGTACACCGAAAGCACAAGCAAAGCAGTCCTGACAGATGGCCACCCAGCCTCAATTTTTATTAATAATAATAACAATAATAATAAGGGTTGGAAGAGACCCTTTGGGCCATTGAGTCCAATCCCCTTATGCCTTTGTGCATCAAAAGCACTAGCAAAGCACCCCTCACAGATGGCCACCCAGCCTCAATGTTAATAACAATAATAATGTGATTTTGTGATATGAAATCCAGCATATCTATCTTGTTTGCTGTGTCATAAAATATAATATAATAATAATAATAATAATAATAATAATAATAATAATAATAATAATAATGGTTGTAAGAGAAGAAGAGACCCCTAGGGTCATTTAGTCTAACCCCCTTCTGCCCTTGTGCCATGGGGGCCGGATAAATGGCTTCGATGGGCCGCATCCGGCCCCCGGGCCTTAGTTTGGGGACCCCTGGCTTAAACAAACCAGAGAGATCCGTTTTTCTTCCCCTTTTATGTGCGCGCCCTCCTCTTAAAATATCTCCGCGGCACCTGTCCCCATTTTTCACGCCGCGAAAAGGAAGCCGTTACAGTTTCCCAAGCGCACTTTGAGCAATTTCGAAATGAAAAGATATCTTTTCCTGTCAAACATCAAAAAGAGAGAGAGAGAGAGAGAGAGAGAGTCTCTTCTTCCCTCCCCTGGAAGAAAAAACACCAAATAAATCCTGGAGCTGTGATGGAACAAGGGCAGGCAAGAAAGCATGTGTTTGTTTTATGACGTCTGCGGAGTTTTGATAATGAGCCCTTTAGAATATAGGATACGGATTCCTTTCTAATTCGAGGCAGATAAGGAATAATGGGGACATATTTCAGCTTCAAAGACAAAAGTAACCTTTTATCACCTAATTTCACAGTCTCCCTTAATAAGGGGGGGGGAAAACACGTGCAGAATAGAAGGAATGTTATTTAAATAATAAAGCGAGCTGCCTTTGAATCGCGGGCTTTATTTTAATTGCCACAATCAAAGTCCAAACACATTTCCGTGGCAGCTTTAAATAGATCCGCCTAATGACAATCCCTTTTTTCTTAATGAGGATGGGAACAAAGGAAATATGTACATTTGCGTGCGGCTGTGTGTTTGACTTCCGACTGACAAAATTTCCAGATCTGCTGAATAGTTTTCCCGCTAACGAGAAGTGAAGACCCCGGACATGAGAGGGGTTGGCCTGGGTCGGAGAATGATCAAGAGTTTGGAAACAAAGGGATTCGTTCTTGGGAGAATTTAAAATAAATCCTTGGAAATATAGATTTGGAAGGGGTCCCCAAAGGCCATGTAGTCCAACCTTTTGAGCAATTGGTCAGACAAGTTGAGAACACAACACATAACAAAAGTCATATCACAATGAGGTTCTCAAAGTGTGCTCCGCGGAGCCCTTGGGGCTCTGCAAAACATACTGAGGGGTCCCTGGAGTTTCTATTATTATTATTATTATTATTATTATTATTATTATTATTATTATTATTATTGTATGACACAGCAAACAAGACAGATATGCTGGACTTCGTATCACAAAATCACAAGTCAAACACTTCCCAAGTGTCTAGGACTTATTATTATTATTATTATTATTATTATTATTGTATGACACAGCAAACAAGATAGATATTATTGTATGACACTTCCCAAGTGTCTAGGACTGTGTGATGTATTTTCGGATGATACGCGCAGATCCCAGTCGGGTGGCCTTTTGCAGTTGGCAGATCATAATTTTGTCAATGTCTATTGTTTCCAAATGCCGGCTGAGATCTTTTGGCATGGCACCCAATGTGCCCATCACCACATTATTATTAGCTGTGCCCGGCCACGCGTTGCTGTGGCATAGAAAATTGGCCACCTTGATTAGCATTTAATGACTTTGTAGTTTCAAAGCCTGGCTGATTCCTCCCTGGGGAAATCCTTTCTTGGGAGGAAACAGCCAGCCAAGTGTGGTTTATATACCTGCGGAATAATATCTATTGTGGGAGAAAGAATTCTTGTCTGTTGGAGGCAAGAATGAATGCTGTAATTAATCACCTTGATTAGCATTTAATGGTCTTGTAGCTTCAAAGCCTGGCTTATTCCTCCCAGGGGGGAAACCTTTGTTGGGAGGTGTTAGCTGGCCCTGATTGTTTCCTTTATGGGATTTCCCTGTTTTCAGAGTCTTGATGTTTATTTACTGTTCTGATTTCAGAGATTAGGTAATTAGGTAGGCATTTTGTGGCCAAATTTGGTGTCATTTGGCCCAGTGGTTTTGTTGTTTACTCAGTCCTACAAATGAAGAGTACATTTATGTGTAAATATATATATATATATATAGATAGATAGATAGATAGATAGATATATAGATATAGATATAGATATAGATATAGATATAGATATAGATATTGATATATAGGCTTGGGCTGTGGCACAGACTGGTGAGCAGCCAGCTGCAGCCAGCTGAAACAAATCACTCTGACCAAGAGGTCATGAGTTCGAGGCCAGCTCGGAGCCTGCGTTTGTCTCTGTTTTTGTTCTATTTTAAGGCATTGAATGTTTGCCTTATATGTGTAATGTGATCTGCCCTGAGTCCCCTTCGGGGTGAGAAAGGCGGAATATAAATACTGTAAATAAAATAAATAAAATAATAAATAGATTATTATTACTATTAGATACACAACAAGATTACAAAGTAAAAAACATGTCTTTTGGATCAGGCTTTCGGTAATTAATATAGTGCAATAACTATCAGAGCTATTCAGCAGTAGCAATCTCTCTCTGCCCTGAAGTTTGGTGGAGGCTCCTCCTTTGAAGGCTTTGAAGCAGAGACTAGATGGACATCTGTCGGGGGTGCTTTGAATACGGTTTTTCTGCTTCTTGGCAGAATGGGGTTGGACTGGATAGCTCACGAGGTCTCTTCCAACTCTAGGATTCTATTATTTATTTTATGAAGTACAGCTCTGTCCACTGTAAACACTGAACATCAGATTCATGTAAATACCAACAACAGACACTAGGTGGCATTCAGAAAACTTTTGTTATTGACAAATTTTTCAGAAAGCCAACACCGAGCAAAGTGGATCCCAATTTAAGAAGCTATGGACTAGATCACCCTTTCAGTCCTTTCCAATTCGAAGCTTCTGCAATGATTCTATTACTGCGTGATCTCAGAAAAGACTGAAAGTTTGAAAGGCAAATCTAAGCTCTCAGTGAGTCAGCCTTCCCACAGGATCCCAGTCCCGTAACAGCGTGCGAAGAAATATTCCGCTAATGTCCTATTATGTAAATGAAGTCCAATTTACGTCGACTTGCTGCCTTTTCTCTATATTTGTGGGCATGGCACCGTCCTTTCAAGCCGCCGAAATTAAAACAATTTGCAACTCATGTTTTATTGTCCTTGAAGTAAAGCATGGCTCTTAAATAGGCTATTACAGCAAAGATTAATGCGTGACGCAGATTTATTTATTACAGCCGAAGTCTATGAAAGAGCCACATCTTAATTGTTTCCCTTTTTTTGCTTTGTTTCCCGCATTAAAGAGAGAGAGAAATTCTCCGAGCCAAAATATTTAATCAAAGGGATGCTTAATTTTTAGGGAAATAAAAAAGAAATGCTCTCGGAATAAATTAAATAAATCAACAGAAATGCCTCCATTGTGTATAAATATGCCCACTTTTGCAAGATGAGTCTAATCTTTTGTAGAAGGGATTGTATATTATTGTATATTTTCCCCCCTCTTAGTTTATTCTTGAGGTGGGAACCCAAATGATACCTCTCTGACACATCAATCACAGTGAATAGACAGGCATATGATCCAGGTAATCTATCTGGCAATGTCTTTGTGTTTGTGTGTGATGCCAATGAGCAGAAAGGCGTGTTGTAGGAAAAGCCATTGGAGGCTCTTAATCCGATCTGGGTTTTAGTCCGAACTTGGCCCTCGGTGTCGCAGCCGGTTAAAACACTGAGCTGCTGAACTTGTTGACTGAAAGATCGGTAGTTCGAATACGGGGAGCGGGGTGAGCTCCCGCTGTTAGCCCCAGCTTCTGCCAACCTAGCAGTTCAAAAACATGCAAATGTGAGTAAATCAATAGGTACCACTCCGGCGGGAAGGTAACAGCGCTCCTTGCAGTCATGACCATGGCCACATGACCTTGGAGGTGTCTATGGACAATGCCGGCTCTTCGTCTTAGAAATGGAGATGAGCACCAACCCCCAAGTCAAACTCAAATAGACTTAATGTCATGGGAAAACCTTTATCTTTAAAGGAGCTATCCAAGGTACCAGAAGAACTATCCAAGGTGCTATACCTATTTTATTTTATTTTATTTTATTAAAATAACCTAGGAAAATAGTCCAAATTACAGAGGATGAGGAAGAGCCGTTTTCCCCGGCTGCCAGTCAGAAGGGTAGGCCCTGCCCCCTTCATGTCATAGCAAACCCCTCAGCCACAATGGTGCCCGGGGGACAGGCAGAGTTCCTCTTAGGCCTCATCCAAGCTAATAATGACAATTGGTTTTGTTTTGTGAAAATTGAACATATTACCATCCCTACTGTTCTTTATGTCATAGCACAATCCTATACATGTCTACTCAAAGGTCAAACCAATTCAATGCATTGTGACTTAATCCTGGGGAAATAGCTATTTTGTTGTAGCCTATGAGTATTAGTGGGTTCCCCCCCCCATAGCTTTCATGCCTATCTGTATTTTATAAGTGTTTTTATGAATGTCTGATGTAATTTAATAACTTTTTAATTGATTCACAATGTATTGTACAATTTTATATATGTGTTTTATTGTAAGCCGCCCTGAGTCCCCTATTGGGTGAGAAGGGCGGGATATAAATATTGTAATAAATAAATAACTATACTAACATATACTAACTACCACCAATTCCTCAATACTTTATTTCCCATAACACCACACTTGGTCACAGCAACGCGTGGCCGGGGACAGCTAGTTACCTATAGAACCGGGGAAATGTTTCCAGAATGGATCAGTCCATCAAGTTGACTTTGATTTGCCCTCGGAACCAAAGAGCAGAGAGTTCCCTTCTTTGGCAAACAAGTTGCTAAAACGCAGAGCTGCTGCACCGTCTCCTCCTCCTCCTCCTCCTCCTCCATTCATCGTTCCGGGAGGAGAGAAGCAGAATGGATGGGAGACGACGGGCCATTCTGTTGACAGCTCAGTTCATATTACAGGACTGAGGAATGGATGTGAAAGCTCATTCCACCTTTCAAAGGCAACATGTTCAGGGAGATTATCCTCCTCGGCATCAGGCTTCAAAGGGGAGCCTCTCCCGGTGACCTGGAGAGCCTTCCGGATTCTTCCATCGCTCCATGGATTCCTGACCAAGACCCGCCTGTTCTGACCTCACCCCTTGTGATGATTTCTCATTTGTACCGGAGTCCGTTAATGTCAATTATGCCCTTGGCAGAGCGCAAGAAGAGGAGCCGCCCAGATACATTGGATGTGTTGTATTTCAGCCTGAGCCTGAAATTGGGTCCATTCAGCCAGTCATTGTCCCTGCACCTACTTTGCCAGAGGACTCTGGGTTCGGGCCTGAGATCATCATCATCATCATCATCATCATCATCATCATCATCATCATCATCATCATTTAATTACTTATTAATCGCCCTCCATCCACGATGCTCTAAGCGATTTACAAGATAAAATTGTAAAGGATAAAAATACATACATACAAATATTGATAAAATTAACATAGATTAAAAGCAGCCAGAGTGTTGCACCCCAAAAGGTACGAGATGCACTCTGAAAACCACACTGAGGCCAGATGTTCAAGCAAAGCAGTTTATTGAGGGATATATATATATATATATATATATATATATATATATACATACACATACACTAGCTGTGCCCGGCCACATGTTGCTGTGGCAAAGTGGTGGTGGTATTGGTTAAAAATTGTTGTGGAATTTTTATTTGACGTTATTTGAATTTTTAATTAATTTTATTGTAACTTATCTTTATTTATTATATTTTATTATTTTGTTGTATTATTTTTAGTTATTTTGTTATTATAGTATTTTATTGTATTAATTTTTTTAGTGTTTTTAATTATTTTAGTGTTTTTTATTATTTTTATTGTATTATTTGTATTTATTTTATTTTTTATTCTTTTATTAACACTGGGCTGAGTGGGTTGCTAGGAGACCAAGTGGGCGGAGCTTAGCCTTCTAACTGGCAGCAGTCGGATAAAAACAATTATTTCTCTCCCTCTAATTAGGACTTTATTTTTCTTTTCTTTTCGTTGTCGGAACCTAGGGGCAAGGATGGTGGGTTGTGTTGCCAAATTTCTAGGTTCTGTGGCTTGTACTTTTGTTGTTTAGTGGGAGGAACAGACACCATTACTCCTTTATATATATATAGTCCATAATATAATTAATGTCCACAATAGTTCAAAAGATAGTTCTTCAAAGTCTTTCAAAGTTGCAATCCACAAACAGCACTCGAAGAGTTCCAGCAAAGACTCAAAGTCAGTAAACATCCAGGAATTGCAGGAAGCAGGGACAAGACACAGCAAAACGACAACTGTAATCCACCTGGAGGGTATTCCTTGAAAAGCAGGGAAACAAGAGTAACAAGGCGAGGTATACTCGAGAGTCACAAGGCAGGAAATCCAACAGGGTATCCTGGAAACGGCACAGGAACAAGGCAAGGATCAAGAGACAGGAATGGAGATGCTTCTCCCAAGAATGGCAATGTTGACACCGCAACGAAAACAAGGAGCAAGGTCCCTTTAAGGAAACCTCAAGGCTACCGCTCAACGAGATCCAGGACAATCACAGTAATTACAGCGCTTGAGAGCCAAACGTTTACTTCTTCTCAGCACTTCTCTTTGACTCCTATCCTGTGAGATAGATTGTCTCCGATCAAAAGACACATCCTCCCCTACAACAACTCCATCTGGTGAATCCAGCCTTGAGTTAACATCGGAATGTTCCCCAATTAGCTGTTCCTCTGGAAGCACAACTTCAGGCACCTGCAAAGTCATTGGGCTATTCCACCTGGCCAACAACGGATTCTCATACTCCACAGCAATGCGTGGCCGGGCACAGCTAGTAAATAAATAAAAATTCTCTGATGCTGAGAGACTGTGATTCGTCTCTACAGGATTTGAATCCTAATCTTCCTGGGGGAAACCATGACACACGCTGGCTTCTCCCATGTGCCACTTACAAAGATATTGACCAATGTTTCTTCCGATGAGAACTGTACTCATTTCTGCACAAAATAATGTCTGAACGTGGGGGGAAAAGCAGAGCAGAAATATTTATGTCCTCCTGCATTTGGGACAAAACTATGGAAATTATTCCTCCTTCCATCCGAAGACAAAGCCGCCGGAGATTTATTTCTCTTGATTGAGCTAATGAAATTCCTTTTTGTCCCAGCACAGAACTGCAGAGCCAAACACTACTTTGTAACTACCAGCCCGCAATCGTCGTCTAATAACTCAGCGAACAAAAAAAGATGCTTTAAAAACTGCTGACTGCACTGAAAAAAGGGAAGAACTTGATGTATTTCTCCGAAAGCGCAATAGAATATTAAGTATATTTATATGGGAAGGCCATTTAGGAAGAGGACCCGGGTCTGTTCTGCAGCAGCAAAGAGCCTCATAAACAAAGGCAAAGCTGACTCAGAGTTACGTCTTCAACTTCCAGCATTAATATCTCTGATTATTGTGTAATTCAGATTATGTGAGAGTCCTGGTCGGCTTATACTCGAGTATATACGGTACATTTATTATTTTTCTCTATTATTATTGGTATTATTACATTTATTATTTTACTCTATTATTATTGTTACTATTACATTTATTTTACTCTATTTTTATTATTATTAATATGTTTATTATTTCACTCTGATATTATCGTTATTACATTTATTATTTTACTCTGTTATTACATTTATTATTTACTCAATTATTAAATTTATTATTTTACTCTCTTATTAAATTTATTATTTTACTCTATTATTACATTTATTATTTTACTCTATTATTACATCTATTATTTTACTCTATTATTACATCTATTATTTTGCTCTATTATTATATTTATTATTTTACTCTATTATTACATTTATTATTTTACTCTATTATTACATCTATTATTTAGCTCTATTATTATATTTATTATTTTACTCTATTATTACATTTATTATTTTGCTCTATTATTACATTTATTATTTTACTTTATTGTTACATTTATTATTTTACTCTATTATTACATTTATCATTTTACTGTATTATTATTATTATGAAAAGGATACAGAAGGGCATTTACATTGAAGAAGATGAGAATAAGGATTTAATCAGCATTGGACAGTCTTATCTTAAATTTATGTAAACATTCAAACATTTAACCTGCCGATGCCTCGATTAATGTAATTTTATTGGTATCTATTTTTATTTCTGAAATTTACCGCTCTCGGCTTATACTTGAGTCAATGTTTTCCCAGTTTTCTTGCGGTAAAATTAGATGCCTGGACTTATATTCGGGTCGGCTTATACTCGAGTATATATGGTAACCTAATACAATAAGGGAGCAACCCCTTTGGCAGAGAATGCTGAAGATCTCTCCACTTGTTTGTCCCAATTCTGTCATTGCTTTGGTCCAAGAGGCTCTTTGAATGTAGGTGGACTATAAATCCCAGCAACTACAACTCTCAAAAGTCAAGGTCTATTTTCCCCAAATTCCATCAATGTCTACATTTGGGCATATTGAGTATTAGTGCCAAGTTTGGTTCGGATCCATCATTGTTTGAGTCCACAGTCGTTGTAAGTGAACTACAACTCCCAAACTCAAGGTCAATGCCCAGCAAATCCTTCCAGTATTTTCTGTTGGGCATGGGAGTTTTTTGTGCCAAGTTTGGTTCAGTTTCATCATTGGTGGTGTTCAGAACGCTCTTTGATTGTAGGTGAACTACAAATCCCAGCAACTACAACTCCCAAATGGCTTTGAGGAACTGTATCAAGGGGTTGCAGAATTAGAAAGGTTGAGAACCACTGGTTTAGAGTTCGGTAGGGTCATCATTTTGGAGGAAATAGGTATTTTCCTCCTTGGAGACATAGTGATGAAGTTGTTGTGGGCACTCGTAGCAGCTAAGTTATGGATCGCTGGCTGTAAGACTCGTACAATAAAACAATAAAACTATAAAACTGTAAGCTATAGGACTATACAAGCTAAAACTATAAAACAATAAAATGCTGCCGTAAAAAAGGACCCACATGCTTAGCAGCAATAACGGGTTAGTGATAAAGCAATGGAGCTCTCCAAGGTGCTGAACCCGGCCTTCCGCTTAGATTAGATCAGGGGTCCCCAAACTTTTTAAACAGGGGGCCAGTTCACAATCCTTCGGACCGTTGGAGGGCCGGACTATAGTTGGCCACCAAGCAATAATAATTAATACTACTACTACTACTACTACTAATAATAATAATAATAATAATAATAAAGAGTGTTGGAAGAGACCCCTTGGGCCATTTAGTCCAACACCCTTCTGTCTTTGTGTACCAAAAGCACAAGCAAAGCACCCCTGACAGATGGTCACCAAGCCTCAATGTTAATAATAATAATAATAATAATAATAATAATAATAATAATAATAATAATAATAAAGAGGATTGGAAGAGACCCCTTGGGCCATTTAGTCCAACACCCTTCTGCCTTTGTGCACCAAAAGCTCAAGCAAAGCACCCCTGACAGATGGTCACCAAGCCTCAATGTTAATAATAATAATAATAATAATAATAATAATAATAATAATAATAATAATAATAAAGAGGATTGGAAGAGACCCCTTGGGCCATTGAGTCCAACCGCCTTCTGCCTTTGTCACCAAAAGCACAAGCAAAGCATCCCTGACAGATGGCCACCCAGCCTCAATGTTAATAATAATAATACAGTAGAGTCTCACTTATCCAAGCTAAACGGGCCGGCTGAACCTTGGATAAGCGAATATCTTGGATAATAAGGAGGGATTAAGGAAAAGCCTATTAAACATCAAATTAGGTTATGATTTTACAAATTAAGCACCAAAACATCATGTTTTACAACAAATTAACAGAAAAAGCAGTTCAATACGCAGTAATGCTATGTAGTAAATACTGATTTACAAATTTAGCACCAAAATATCATGATGTATTGAAAACATTGACTACAAAAATGCATTTGATAATCCAGAATGTTGGATAAGTGAGTGTTGGATAAGTGAGACTCTACTGTAATAATAATAATAATAATAATAATAATAATAATAATAATAATAATAATCAAGAGGGTTGGAAGAGACCCTTTGGGCCATTAAGTCCAACCCCCGTCTGCCTCTGTGCACCAAAAGCACAAGCAAAGCACCACAGACAGATGGCCACCCAGCCTTAATGTTAATAATAATAACAATAATAATCATAATCATCATCATCATCATCATCATCATCATCATCATCATAGGGGTTGTAAGAGAAAAAGAGACCCCTTGGGTCATTTAGCCCAACCCCCCTATGCCCTTGTGCCATGGGGGCCGGATAAATGGCTTCGATGGGCCGCATCCGGCCCCCGGGCCTTAGTTTGGGGACCCCTGGATTAGATACTCTGGAAAGCTCCAGATTAAAATTTGCAACAAGTTTACTCCTTCATTGCTTTGCCAATGAATGCCTTATGTCTAAACACATAATAAAAGTAAAGATCTGCATGTGTGTATGTGGAAGAGTCTTTAAGCAGGAGTCCAAGAAAGTCACTCAGGGCTGTGGTTCAAATTGGAACTTGCACTTAGTCCCACATGAAGTAACTAGAGTAATCCACACAGGGTATTAATCCACACAGGATTCAATTCCAAGGCATGAAACAATCAGGAAGCCACAAGAAGCAAGGCTGGAGTACAAAACCAACTCCAAGTGTAGTCCAAAGTAATTTTAATCCACACGGCAAAGACACAGGAGAATTCAACTGGATTCCAAGGTAAAACAAGACAGGAGCTTGGCCTGAAAGTCCACGGCAACACGGCATGCAAGAACACGAAGGCACAGATCTTCCTCTCTTGAATTGCAAAGTTGACACCTCTGCCAAGCAGAGAAACTACCAAGTATTTAAGGAGATTTCAAGGTTATTATTCCATGGAAGAACTATTCTTCTTAAGGGAAAGCTGCTCATTAGCGCATCTCAGAAACAGGCGTCTACTCCTTCGTAAACATTTGCGCTGACTTCTTCCCTGCGTAAACAACTCCCTTCTGTCAAACACATAATTCTCCTCCAGACTAACATACCCATCTGGCGGCTGAACTGGCCTTGACTGGGAACAGGAATGCGGATCGGAATGCCTACTTGCAGCCATGTCCTCTCCAATGCCGGAATCCTCTGCTGGAACAAACTCAGGCAAAGGTAGCTGCATTTCAGGCCTAAAATCAGAGTCTTCTGACAGAACAGGTGGGCCAATGTCAGGCTCAGACTCAGGCTGAGCTACAGCAGCTGTGGCGCAGCAATAAATCCCTACTGAGAGGTCATGGCATCGAAGCCCGGGTCAGATTAAATTCCAGACCATTAATATCTTAGCTGGCTGTTAACCTAAGCAGCTCAAAAGACAGTTGCGTCTGTCGAGTAGAAAATGTAGGTACTGCTTTATGTGGGGAGGCTAATTTAACTAATTTACAACACCATAAAAACTTCCAGCAGCGTGCGGAAAGGAATGAGGAAGTACTCTATCGATGACTCGGTGTCACAAGTGGACAGAGAAGCCCCATGACCAACAACGTACTGTAGGAGTTTGGGGGAATGGACCTTGATTTTGGGAGTTATAGTTCACCTACATCCAGAAAAACTGTGATCCCCACTAACAATGGACTGGGACCAAACTTGGCACAGAGAAGCCCCATGGCCAACTGAACATACTATAGTGGGAATGGGCCTTGATTTTGGGAGTTATATTCACCTATAACCAGAAAGCACTGAACCAAGTTTGATCCAGGCGTAAGATCTGGACTAAACTTGGCACACAGACCCAGCATGGCCAACTGTGCATACAGGTCTGCTTTGGGGGTGGTTGACCTCAGACCTGGGACTTGTAGTTCACCCTTATCCAGAGAGCATAGAAAACAACCAACGACGGATCTGGACTAATCTTGGCACACAGACCCAACATGGCCCATTGTGCACACTGTCAGGGTTTGGTGGGAATCTGGGAGTTGTAGTTCACTCTTATCCAGAGAGCACTGAACCCAGCCAACGATGGATCTGGACCAAAATTAAGTGATATTACCTACCATCCCAAAACAAACAGTATGAAACTGTAGTAGTTTGGATGGATAATAGTTTGTATGCACGACTCTGAAGACCAGGGTTCGAATTAACATTATTCTGTTGTCGAAGGCTTTCATGGCCAGGATCACAGGGTTGTTGTGTGTCTTTCGGGCTGTGTGGCCATGTTCCAGAAGCATTCTCTCCTGACGTTTCGCCCACATCTATGGCAGGCATCCTCAGAGGTTGTGAGGTATGGAGAAAACTAAGCAAGGAGGTAAATATATATCTGTGGAAAGTCTAGGGTGAGAGAGGTCAGTGTGAATGTGTAGTTAATCACTTTAATTAGCATTGAAAAGCTTATCTGCTGTCTTCTTCCTGCCTCTGGGGCATCCTTTGTTTAGAGTCGTTAACTGCCCTAGGTTGATTCATGTCTGGAAATCCTCTGTTTTCAGAGTATTGCTTTTTATTTACTGTTCTGATTCTTGAGTTTTTTAATACTGGTAGCCAGATTTTGTTCATTTTCATGGTTTCTTCCTTTCTGTTGAAGTTGTCCACATGCTTGTGGATTTCAATGGCTTCTCTGTGCAGTCTGACATGATAGTTGTTAGAATGGTCCAGCATTTTTGTGTTCTCAAATAGTATTCTGTGTCCAGGCTGGTTCATCAAATGCTCTGCTATGGCTGATTTCTCTGGTTGAATTAGTCTGCAGTGCCTTTCATGTTCTTTGACTCTTGTTTGGGCAATGCTGCGTTTGGTGGTCCCTCTGTAGACTTGTCCACAGCTGCATGGTACACGGTAGACTCCTGCAGAAGAGAGAGGATCCCTCTTGTCCTTCGCTGACCGTAGCATTGGTTGGATTTTCTTGGTGGGTCTGTAGATAGTTTGTAGGTTGTGCTTCTTCATCAGCTTCCCTATGCGGTCAGTAGTTCCCTTGATGTATGGTAAGAACACCTTTCCTCTGGGTGGATCTTTGTCTTGACTCTCATGGCTTGTTCTTGGCCTTGCAGCTCTTCTGATGCTTAGTTTTCTCCATACCTCACAACCTCTGAGGATGCCTGCCATAGATGTGGGCGAAACGTCAGGAGAGAATGCTTCTGGAACATGGCCACACAGCCCAAAAGACACACAACAACCCTAACATTATTCTACTGAAACCTATTGGGCGACAGTGACCAAGTCACACTGTCTCAGCCCCAGACAACCCTGTGATAGAGTTGCCTTAGGACGGAAATTAAGTGGGCCGGTCTTTCCCCTTCCTTTGTCCGGACAGGTTTCTCTGTCTTACAAAACCCGTGACTGATTAAGAACAGGATCAGCCGCGAAAGAAAGTCTCCGATTCCGCAAGAAGGAGAAAGAGCTCGCTAAGCCTTATCTATATTCCTTTTGAGGTTCATATTCGATCATCCTGACAGTTGGGGGGGGGGGGGTTTGGGCGTGCTTCAAAGGAAGCAGGATAAATGCTCAGGATGTGCCGTCTTGCAAATGAAAATCAGGGCACGTCTCGCCAGGGAGTGCAGTCAGGATGGCCAAAGCTATTGGGAATTGTGGGAGTTGGAGTCCAAAACTCCAGGACGGCCAAAGTCCAAGCAAGGGGAGAAGTAGCCGTTTCTTTTGAGATTTAGGAGGATTTGCAAAATGTGCCGTCTCTTGACAAGATTCGGTTTTGTTTTTCTCGCTTGAAAATAATAATAATAATCCAATACAACAGCCAGCAGAGTGTCTGCTGTGGACTCAGATTGTTGTGTTTCAACTTGTGGTTTTGTGATACGAAATCCAGCATATCTATCTTGTTTGCTGTATCATACAATATAATAATATTAATAATAATAATAATAATAATAATAATTACATCACCCTATCCTAAACATTTGGGAAGTGTTGGACTTGTGATTTTGTCATACAAAATCCAGCATATAGATCTCGTTTGTTGTGTCATACTCTGTCTTTGTGTCAATAATAATAATAATAATAATAATAATAATAATAATAATAATAATGACAATAACATAGAACAGCATCATCAACAGCCAATAGCGGCCTTCATGCCTCCGTTTTGGTGCGGACTGGTTCAAACTGCACAACAGGTACATGTGAGCAACTGTGAGTTTTCCAGACTGTCTGGTTATATTCCAGTAGCATTCTCTCCTGACATTTCCTTCATAAAGTTAGAATGGGTTGAACTCTATGGCCTTTGGGGGGGGGGGTCTCTTTCAATTCTAGGATTCTGGAATTTGTAACTCCAAGCTTGTAACTCACTCCAAATTATCTAAGTATTGTGTTGTCCAAGGCTTTCATGGCCAGAATCATTGGGTTGCTGTGAGTTTTCCAGGCCATATTCCAGCGGCATTTTCCCCTGACGTTTGGCCTGCATCTGTGGCTAATGGCATCTTCAGAGGTTCTGTTGGCAGTGAAGCAAGTGGAGTATATACCTGTGAAATAATGTCCAGGGTGGGAGAAAGAACCCTTGTATGTGTTGCACTCCAAGGCAGAAATCCCTATGACTGTAAGCAACACACCAACGGATAATAATAATAATAATAATAATAATAATAATAATAATAATAAAAACTGGTTAGTAGCCAGATGCAATAAATCACTACTGAGCAAGACGTCATGAGTTCAAAGCCAGTTCGGGTCAGATTATGCCCCCGACCATTAATAGTCTAGCTTGCTGTTGACCTATGCAGCTTGAAAGAAAGTTGCATCTGTTGAGTAGAAAAGTTAGGTACCGCTTTATGTGGGGAGGCTAATTTAATTTTCAGCAGCGTGTGGAAAGGAATGAAGAAGTACTCCATCAAGGACTCGGTGTCACAAGTGGACGGTAAAGCAGCAGTTCCCCCTGTGGTCAGGATGGAGCATACCCTCATGAAGCCAGAAACTGGAAAATGTTAAATTGCCTCTGTGTCTGTCTATATGTCGTAATAATGGCATTGAATGTTTGCCATGTATATGTGCATTGTGATCCGCCCTGAGTCCCCTTTGGGGTGAGAAAGATGGAATATAAATACTGTAAATAAATAAAATAAATAATCAGACTCACATCAGATCCTATGGAGATGCCCTTAGCCACAGATGCAGGTGAAACATCAGGAGAGAATGCTGCTGGGACATGAACATACAACCCGGAAAAGTCACGGCCACCCAGTGATTCCAGCCGTGGGAGCCTTCGACAACACACGTGGGGAGCTTGTTGGACAAATCTGCGGGAACTTGGGGGAGGTTAATTTGCAGTATTTACTCCAGATCTCCATTCCCCCGGCTGCCGTTTTAATAGGCCTATTTACAAAGCCGCGAATAATAATGAACTTATCGCTAATGATGTTTGGAAGAGGCGTCTTTGGTGTGCAGGGGGTTCCCCGTTATATCTCTTCTGACGGATTACAGCCGCGATCCTACAAACCGGCAGCCGAGTGTCAACAAACATGCGCCAATGCAACACAATGTTTGTGAATTACTTCTAAATTTGCATGTGATTATTATGCATTTGCACTGTGATACACAACACTGCATGTTCTGCATCCTACAGACTGTTATGCCTTGGTCAGTCCCGAAATTATAATTATTCCTGGGAGTTGTAGTTTTCCACACTCTAACCAGGGAAACATAAGCGTGTGTGTATGCCATCTACACTGTGGAATGAATGCAGTTTGATACCACTTTAGCTGACATAGGTCCAGTGCTGTGGCACCTCGGGAGTTGTAGTTCTGCAAGGTCGTCCGCCTTCTCTGCCAAACCACAACTCCCAGGATTCCATTGCAACGAACCATTAAGTGGGACCCATCTGCATTCATTCTACAGTGTCATTGCACCCAGAGAAGCCTATGGGCCTTGGAAAACTACAACTTTCAGGATTCCAGAGCATTTTATTTATTTATTTTATTTATTTACAGTATTTATATTCCGCCCTTCTCACCCCGAAGGGGACTCAGGGCGGATTACAATGAACACATATATGGCAAACATTCAATGCCAACAGACAAACAACATTCAGTTTTAGACAGACACAGAGGCATTTTTACCATCTTTCCAGCTTCACGATTCCGGCCACAGGGGGAGCTGTTGCTTCACCGTCCATTGGTGGCTGTTCTTCCTCATTCTTTTTCTCGTGAACAGTTTTATGGTGTTATAGATTAGTTAAATTAGCCTCCCGCATAAAGCGTACCTAAATTTTCCCTACTTGACAGATGCAACTGTCTTTCGGGGCTGCTAGGTCAACAGCAAGCCGGGGCTATATATATATATATATATATATATATATATATATATATATATATATATATGGTCGGAGGCTTAACCCGACCCCGGCTTCGAACTCATGACCTCTAGGTCAGTAGTGATTTATAGCAGCTGGTTACTAGCCAGCTGCGCCACAGCCCGGCCCCGGGCTGGAAGTCAAACTGCATTCATTCTACAGTGTCATTGCACCCATATAAGGTTATGGGCCTTGAAAAACTACAACTCCCAGGATTCCAGAGTATTGCTAGGAGTCACACTGCATTCATTTAATAGTGTAATTGACCCAGAGAAGGCTATGGGCATTGGAAAACTACAACTCCCAGGATTCCAGAGTATTGCCGAGAGTCAAACTGCATTCATTCTACAGTGTGATTGCACTCAGAGAAGGCTTTGTGCCTTGGAAAACTACAACTCCCAGGATTCCATTGAAATGAACCATAAGGTGGGACCAATCTGCATTCATTCTACAGTGTGATTGCACCCAGAGATGGCTATGGTACTTGGAAAACTGCAACTCCCAAGATTCCAGAGCATTGCTAGGAGTCAAACTGCATTCATTTGATAGTTTAATTGCACCCAGAGAAGGCTATGGGCGTCGGAAAACTACAACTCCCAGGATTCCATCAGAATGAACCATAAAGTGGGACCAATCTGCATTCATTCTACAGTGCAATTGCATCCAGAGAAGGCTATGGGCCTTGGAAAACTACAACTCCCAGGATTCCCATAAAGTGGGACCAATCTGCATTCATTCTACAGTGCAATTGCATCCAGAGAATGCTATGGGCCTTGGAAAACTGCAAGTCCCAGAATTCCCATAAAGTGGGACCAATCTGCATTTATTCTACAGTGTCATTGCACCCATATGGGCCTTGGAAAACCACAACTCCCAGGATTCCAGAGCATTGCCGAGAGTCAATCTGCATTCCTTCTCCAGTGCAGATACACCCTTAATGTGTCACTATATATATTCAGAGATGGACTCTAAGCAAACCCCGTGTGGACTCGAATAAATATCAGCGGATGAAAAAGGCCTCACAGTTGGCAAATTTATTTATTTTGGAAATAAATTATAAGAAACAGATGAATCCAATGGAGACCTGAAGTTTGGCAAGTAGGCCCGGCAGTCTTTTCTAGAGCCCGGCACAACCTAAGCGCCCGGCACAAATGTGACACATTAAATGCCTTTCTTCTCCATCGTTGCTCTCGTTTCGTCGTCCCAGTTAAGCGCCAAGACAAGCATGGAAAATAAAACAAAGTGTATTGAAAATGGGGGAAGATGCCTGCCTGATGGAGAAAAATGGGACCTGCGGAGACGCTCGCAATGGGCCGAGTGCCATTATCCGCCGGCTCCGTGTTCAGCGCTAACCAGGTGCCGGGCCCGGCATTACCTGCCGCTTTGGGTGTTTGCTTTGGTGTCGGTTCGGCTCTTCCTCCGCCCGCCTGGCCTTCGGAGGGGAAAATGTTTGCTTTCTGCATGATGAATTGATGTGTCAGACAAAGGCCCAACTCCGGGGTGTAAATCCTGGCCGGGTCCCTCCTCTTGCAGTAAATGAGAAACCGTGGAAATAAATCCTTCTCCTCACAAGCTGACAACGGGGTGGCATTCGCTGCGGTGCCGAGAAGGAATTTTCTGAAAACGCCCCAAATCTCAACCTGCAATTAACGCTGCATACATGACCGAGAAGTGGCTTTAAGCTTTCCTTTTTTAATTTGGAATATTATTATAATAATAATTATGATAATAATAATACTTTATTTGTGTTCTGCCCAATCACCCCAGGGGGACTCATTAGCAATAATAATAATAATAATAATAATAATAATAATAATAATAATAATAATAATAATAATAACAACAACAACAACAACAACAGGAAAAACTCAGCCGCTATCAAGACCTCAAGATTGAACTTCAAAGACTCTGGCAGAAACCGGTGCAGGTGGTCCCGGTGGTGATGGGCACATTGGGTGCCGTGCCAAAAGATCTCAGCCAGCATTTGGAAACAATAGACATTGACAAAATTACGATCTGCCAGCTGCAAAAGGCCACCCGACTGGGATCTGCCCTCATCATCCGAAAATACATCACACAGTCCTAGACACTTGGGAAGTGTTCAACTTGTGATTTTGTGATATGAAATCCAGCATATCTATCTTGTTTGCTGTGTCATAATAAAATAATAATAATACTTTATTTGTATCTACCCAATCGCTCCATGGGAACTCATTGATAGTTGTTATTATTATTATTATTATTATTATTATTATTATTATTACTAGACTTTATTTGTATTCCGCCCAATCACCCCAGAGGGACTCATTAATAGTAATAATAATAATAATAATAATAATAATAATAATAATAATAATAATAATAATAATAATAATTTATTTGTATTCCACCCAATCGCCCCATGGGAACTTAATAATAATAATAATAATAATAATAATAATAATAATAATAATAATAATAATAATTTATTTGTATTTTGCCCAATAACCCCGGGGGGACTCATTAATAATAATAATAATAATAACAACAACAACAACAGGAATCAATCAGGGCCAGCTAACACATTCAACCAAGAATCTCCCAGGCAGAAAGCAGCCAAGCTTTGAAGCTGCAAGGCTATTCAATTTATTTATTTATTATTTATTTACAGCATTTATATTCCGCCCTTCTTTCTCACCCCGAAGGGGACTCAGGGCGGATCACATTACACATATAGGCAAACATTCAACGCCTTTTAACATAGAACAAAGACAAGACAAACATAGGCTCCGAGCGGGCCTCGAACTTATGACCTCCTGGTCAGTGATTCAGTTAATTGCAACTGGTTTGCTCTCCCGTCTGCGCCACAGCCCCTAATCAAGCTGGCCAATTGCACCATCCACACTTGCCTCCAACATAGAAGTGCTTTTTCTCCCATCCTGGATCTTGCACAGATATATCAACCCTACTTGCCATGTTTGCAACAGACCTCAAAACTTCTGAGGATGCCTGCCATAGATGTGGGCAAAACGTCAGGAGAGAACATGCCCAGACAGCCCGGAAAACTCACAGCAACCCAGTGATTCTGGCCATGAAAGCCTTCGACAACACAAGAAATACTACTATGAATTCCTCAAGATAAGAAATGAATGATCTTGATATTCTTGATGTCTGCGCAATAAACCGATGCTGGTTTCCTTCTCTTCTGGCTAAACTCCCTCGTCTTTACCAGTTTTAGAAAGCCACCAAATGCATGTTCGCAAAGGGGGTGAACACAAAGGTTAATGGATCGGCTCCCGGCGCATGTTGCACTTGGACTGATTTGATGCTGATACGACACCACCGAAACACCGCAAGCGCCGGAATGAATGGGAACGGCATCTCCCGGAAAGCACGGCTGAGCAATAAACCAATAGTGCGACCAGGACACCCTTTGGATGCGCGAGATAAACATAAACTGTATTTAAGGGTTTTGCAGGCCTGCCTAATGGCTCCGGGAAATGGATGGCTCTGCCGCACCGGCGCCTCCTCCGAGTGCAATTCTCCCGAAAAACGAACCGGCAGAAAAGCTCTTAAAAGTCCATTTCGGGCACGAAAGAATCGCTAGTAACATGATTAAAAACAAGGCCGTTGTCTGGAAAGTGTGATGAGGTGACAAAGGGGCCTCTCCGTTCAGGCTCTTAGGGCGAAATTAGATATTACGGAGGCTTTTACTTCCCAATAAATGTTTACCAAGTGGATTTCAAACTGGGACAGTGGCTTCTGTGTCGGGCGCATCTACACTGGAGAATTAATCCAGTTTGACTCCACTTTACTTGCTCTGGCTCAAGGCTATGGAATCATGGGGTTTGCAGTTTGACATAGTTTTTGTTTTCCCTGCCAAAGAACGCTTGTGCCTTGGCAAACTACAACTCCCATCTACACAGTGTTGGGTGCATCTACACTATAGGAATAATGCAGTTTAATTATTCTGGTTCAAGGCGGTGGAATCATGGTGTTTGTAGTTTGACAAGGTCTTTTGCTTTCCCATCCAAAGAATGCCGGTGTCTCGACAAACTACAACTCCCATCATCTACACTATAGGAGTAATCCAGTTTGACTCCACTTTAATGATTCTGGTTTGAGGCTATGGAATCATGGGGTTTGTAGTTTGACAAGGTCTTTTGCTTTCCCGTCCAAAGAACGCCAGTGCCTCGACAAACTACAACTCCCATCTACACAGTGTTGGGTGCATCTACACTATAGGAATAATGCAGTTTAACTATTCTGGTTCAAGGCTGTGGAATTATGGGATTTGTAGTTTGACAAGCTCTTTTGCCACAACTCTCCCGAGTTTGCAAGACTTGAGCAAGAAGATTGAGGATGCCTGCCATAGATGTGGGCGAAACGTCAGGAGAGAATGCTTCTGGAACATGGACATACTGCCCGAAAGACTCACAGCAAGCCAGTGATTCCGACCATGAAAGCCTTGGACAATACAACAACAACAATAATAATAATAATAATAATAATAATAATAATAATAATAATGAAATCCAGCATATCTATCTTTTTTGCTGTGTCATAAAATAATAATAATAATAATAATAATAATAATAATAATAAAATTGTTTGTTTTCAGAGGCATCCTTTACTGAATGAAAAGCCGCTGCTGTTTCATGCGTAGAATTTCTATATGTATGTGTGAATTTATTTAGATCCGACTTCTCTTGATGTACTCATAAAGTGATCCGGGCATCAAAACCGTCAGCGTCGGCTCCCGATCCATCCAGGTTCGCAAGATATAGCTTTCCGTTATTAAACTCAACGTAAAAGACCGATTGCCTTTCGCACACCGATGAGCTCTGCCCACGAAGATATATTAATCTTTTCAATAAGTCTTCGCTGCCGAGTATAAACATTTCGATTCCGAGGGTTTCATAAACGTCTTAAATCAGCATCTCTTGGTCAGTGGGAGCAAGACATTGCCTGGATTATTAGAAGAAGATATTGTTTGTTTTGGGATGTTACCGTGTTTCCCCGAAAATAAGACAGTGTCTTATATTAATTTTTGCTCCCAAAGATGCTCTAGGTCTTATTTTCAGGGAATGTCTTATTTTTCCATGAAGAAGAATTCACATTTATTGTTGATCAAAAAAATGAACATTTATTATATACTGTACAATAGTTGTCATCATAAACCAGCATAACCAGACAAATTGTGAATCCTATCAAGAATTTCTTGTTACTACCAATATTTCCATTTGCAACACTTTATGGTACGTACATTTACCAACCCTGCATGCTCAGGTGTTCTGTTCGTTGGGCATGCTTCCAAACAAAAACTTTGCTAGGTCTTACTTTCGGGGGAGGTCTTATATTTAGCAATTTAGCAAAACCTCTACTAGGTCTTATTTTCTGGGGATGTCTTATTTTAGGGGAAACAGGGTAGGTAATATCACGGAAGTTTCGTCCGGATCCATCGTTGGCTGGGTTCAGTGCTGTCTGGATAAGGGTGAACTACAACTCCCAGATTCCCAGGGCAATCGCCATCAAACCCTGACAATATTCGCAGTTGGCCATGTTGGGTCTGTGTGCCAAGATTAGTCCAGATCCGTCGTTGGCTGGGTTCTGAGCAGTCCAGATAAGGGTGAACTACAACTCCCAAATCCAAGGTCAATCACCCCCCAAACCAGGCCTATATGCACAGTTGGCCATGTTGGGTCTGTGTACCACGTTTGGTCCAGATCTGACGTCAGCTGGGTTCAGTGCTTGTTGTTGTTGTTTATTCGTTCAGTCGCTTCCGACTCTTTGTGACCTCATGGTGAACTATAACTCCCAAAATCAAGATCCATTCCCACTAACCCCTGCAGTATGTTCAGTTGGCCATGGGGTTTCTCTCTTCCAAGTTTGGTCCCAATCCATTGTGAGTGGGGATCACAGTTTTTCTGGATGTAGGTGAACTATAACTCCCAAAATCAAGGTCCATTCTTCCAAACTCCTTGTTCAGTCGGTCATGGGGCTTCTCTGTGCCAAGTTTGATCCCAGTCCATTGTGAGTAGGGGTCACAGTTTTTCTGGATGTCGGTGAACTACGTATTTCCTGGCTTGGGCTGTTCTTCATGCTTAGACTTTTATTTCCGTTCACCAGCTTGCAATTCTCTTGTACCATTAGGTTTTCTCTATTGTTTGCTCTTTTAAAGCGAGCACACTCGACAATCTGGGACTCAGTTTACCCTTGCCACCCTCCAAGGAGGACATGATCTTCCCTTCAAGGATGGCTCTGGATCTCATTCCTTCCGTTTCGCATAAACTTAATTGACACGAAGCTCCACTTTGGCAACATTCCCACTGCAACAAACATTTCGCCTCCGCCCTTCTGCACCTGTTTGCTGAACCCAAGTGGAAGCCGGAGGAGAGGAACCGGCGGCTCGTTGCAAATCCAAAAGCGATTGCGGGCCGGCGTTCATCTCCGTGTTCAGGGAAGAGTATCAAAACACGCCGAGGATGGAGCTGCTAATGGGATCCGAGGCCTTTAATCTACCAGGCCAGTGGTTTAGATCCAATAATAAGAAGAAGATAGGAACTCTCCACCACCGTCGGGATGGTTATTTTGGTGTCTACTTTCTCTAAGTGCCTTCAAGAGGAGGGAAGACGGCATCCAATGTGTCCCCGCATTCCTATCATCTGGGAAAAAGACATTCCCAAGTGTAAACCCTTCTTCTGTCCACTATACAATCTGATTTCATTTGCTTCTAAACCAGGCATGGGCAAATTTTGGCCCTCCGAGTGTTTTGAACTCCAACTGCCACAATTCCTAACAGCAAGGAATAAGACAAAAGGCTCTGGGTTGTTGTGTGTTTTCCAGGCTGTATGGCCATGTTCCAGAAGCATTCTCTCCTGACGTTTTGCCTACATCTATGGCAGGCATCCTCAGAGGTTGTGAGGTATATAAAGGCTCTACCGGAGGGATCTGTGGCCAAATAATTTGATAGAAAGTATTGAGGCTTTAACTAAGCAAAATGTCAGGAGAGAATGCTTCTGGGACTTGGCCATACAGTCTGGAAAATTCACCGCAACCCAGCGATTCCAGCCATGAAAGTCTTTGAATGGTACATTGATGTTGATGTCAATCCCATTGATCCCATTGACTTGTTGGGACTTGCAACTGGATTGAGGACAATGTCAGTTGAATTGTGTTTCCATCCAAACTTTAGAGAAGATTGCCCAGGTGAATGGGGATAACTCCATTAGAGTTCAGACTATAACCCGGAAAGGGTTCGTCGTGGCATCATGGTCAGGCCTATCACGTATTTCTGCAACTGAATAAATGCTGTGGTTTTTCCTCCTTGCCTCCCCGATCGGTTCTCTCAAAGTGGAAGGCAAATCCCCAGTATGTATATAGGTATCAAGGCCGGAGCCTTGACGTGGCTCTCCAAATGGCCCGGGTCCCAGCGGAGTCTCTCTCTCTCTCTGTCTTTGGCCCCGGAATTATTTTTAGCAGCGCTAATGCCTCCCTCCCAGGGCAGCTCCGCGGGGTACTGCTGGAAAGAAGAACAAAGGTGGTTCAGTCTCTGGCCGAATTCATTATTTCCATTTTCCGAGCAAGTATCTCCTTGCATTCTCCGGGGCAGCTGACAGCAACAGCCCAAAGCTACAGCCTGGATCTCTCTCTCTCTCTCTCTCTCTCTCTCTCTCTCTCTCTCTCTCTCTCTCTCTCTCTCTCTCTCGTCAGGAGGAGATCAATAACCGAGCTGTGGCTGAGACAGGAGTTGCGGAGGCAGCGGATGAGGCTCATGACCAGGCCATGCTTTGCTTTCTGGTGGAGACGGATGAGGACGGAGAGTCAAACAAAGGCGTGGGCAAGGGGTGGGCCAGGGGCCACATAGGGACCCCCCAAGATCTGGTGCTAAGGGGTTGCTCCAATGTGAAACTGAATAAAAATCAGGATAAAATGCTCTTCCTTATAGGGACTTGTTCTAGCTAAAGTTTGGAAGCAAAAAAATATACCTACTATCGAAGACTAGACTATAAAATTATTTGATTTAATACAAATGGGCAGTTTAACGCAGAAACTAAGAGACATCAAGGATAAAACAGATTGGTCTGGTTTCAACGCTTTTATTCGAAACGGAGGAAACACTCTTATAATAGACTTATCCGACGCTTGAAAACACTAAAATCTAAAGAAGGAAAACTGGGAAACACAAAGGACAATGACGAATCCACAAAAGTACTTCCCTAAGAGGACAATGGGAAGTCCCTCTATATATATATTTATATTTATTTTTATTTTTTTGTTCTCTTCTCTTTTGTTCTTTTTTTTGTTTGCTCTCCAGCACTTTTTCCTCACTATCCTATACTTATTATGTTTTCCTAGCTTTCACTGTAACATTACTTAAAACATAATAAAAATATATTTTAAAAACATTAATGGGGTTGCTGAGAGATTTTGGGGTTGTATGGCCATATTCCAGCAGCATCCTCTCCTGATGTTTTGCCTGCATCTGTGGCTGGCATCTTCAGAGGTCTGTTGGAAGGGAGGCCCGGGCTGTGGCGCAGGCTGGAGAGCAAGCCAGCTGCAACCAGCTGCAATTAATCACTCCGACCAGGAGGTCATGAGTTCGAGGCCCGCTCGGAGCCTATGTTTGTCTTGTCTTTGTTCTGTGTTAAAAGGCATTGAACGTTTGCCTATCTGTGCAATGTGATCCGCCCTGAGTCCCCTTCGGGGTGAGAAAGAAGGGCGGAATATAAATGCTGTAAATGAATAAATAATAAATAAGGGAGGCAAGTTGAGGCTTTAGCACAGCTAGTTAATCACCAGCAACAATCGATCATTGCCAATCGGAAGGTTTGCGGTTCGAAGCCCGAGTCGGAGTGAGCACCCAACCGTCAGCCCAGCTCACTGTCCACCTAAGCAGTTTGAAAACAGCTAAGCTGCGAGCAGAGAAATTAGGCATCGCTTAGCGGTGTGATGACTCATGGGCCATGTAGTCCCGTTCCTAGTACTATTGAGACAGATGAAGAGGAAAACTTGGGTTTCCCACCGTTTCTGCCAGATTTGGAGCCCTTGCACCTGCAAGATGTTTGCCCACAAGAAGTCAGCCAAACAAGCCTTGAGCAGAAATCTCCCCCATTTTCTCGCCGCCTTTATTATAATCAAGATAGAGGCGCTCGAGAGGCGACTCACCGGAGCGCCAGGATAGCTGCCAGACAATTAGCTGATTAAGTCTGTTTCCCTTGGGAAACTTTAAGGAGTCAATGCTTCTGGACACAGTATAGGTTTCGTTTCTTGTTCCCCAGAGAAAGTGTTCCTTGGCGGGAAAACAAGATCCTATATAGGTGTTTGCCCGCAAGGGGGTCCTTGCGGAGTCAATTCGTCGGCTTGAGGAGTGAGATCGTGTGTAGACTTCGTACTCCAGTTCTCAGATCCCGGCTCAAGCTTCCAGCCCAGCCTTGTACCATGGACTTCTTTGGACTCAGTTCTTGATTCATGTTTGCCTTGCTTTAAGTTTGATCTTGCCAAGTCTCAAGTCTTGCCTCGTCTTGCGTTTTAAACCACGGACCTTGCTTCTCAGATTCAAGCCTTGTTTCCCAGTTTCCTTCGGATTTACCTTAAGCCTCAAAGACTATGGACAGATCCCCACACTATAGCTTGCCAAATAGTGTGTGTTTCGGTGAAGTGGATTATAACTTTGGACTTTAATATCACATTTTGGACATTGTTTTCCTGGACTATATTTGACCTTTCCTGAAAGGTCTACTCCTGAACTATATTCTACACTTGTTTTTACTAACTTTATATATTCCTTTAATAAAGATAGTAGATAGATTCTGGTCTCTGTGCATGGTTATTGGTGCTCTGCAGCCTGGGTCCTGACAAGCGGGAAGGTAAAGGTATTTTAGTAAAGGTTTCCCCTGATGTTAAGTCCAGTCGTGCCTCTTGTCTTGTGCAGAGAAACCCTCCCAAACCTTTCCGAATGCTCAAACATTCTGCAAAATTGTTCCTTTTCCTCCCCTAGCATGGGGAGACGCATGCAGTTATTCATCCTTGCAGGGGCGGATGAAATACGGGGAGGATTCCACCTGCCTGCTTTTATGAGACAGATTGTTCTGGCCCGAAGTGAAGCCTCCTTCTCTCCAAAGGCAGCCGAGGGGCCTTTTACGCCTCCGCGCAGGGATGCTCAACTCTCCTCTCGCTCTTTGGGAGGAGAGCGCCGTAAAAGGCCGCCTTTAAGGCCCGTCTCCAAGGCCTCGTTTCCCTGCTTCTTGGTTAATTGCAAAAAAAGAAGAAGAAGCATCTTGTTTGCTCCCTGCTCAAAAACCGAAAGAAGGTCATGACATTCTCGGTTTGGTGAGGATGCTTTACTTACCATCCATGGAAGTGTCAGAAAGTAGGAAAGTCATAGAAAGGGAAGGCAACAAGCAAGTCGCTTTGGTGTGAGAGAATTGGCTGTCTGCAAGGACGTTGCCCAGGGGACATTGCCTGGATGTTTTTGATGTTGAATGAAAAGTAATGCCTCCACCTTCGTTACTTGGGTTTGGATGGGAATATCTTAATAAATCAAACACAGAAATGATCTTTAGAATGTGCTCTTTAACTACCACTATTCACTTTTCCACACAATCACCATTCAATTGGATATATTTCTGCCAACAATTAACAAGTTTTCTGAAGTCATCATGGAAGACATCGACACTCTGTCTCACAGGACCCATCGTGCACCTTACTTGCCCAACAACGCACAGGACTCACATCAACACAAACCCCACAAACAGCTTGCATTCTCTGATTAATGTCCTTTGAGGTGACACCTTCTGCCGCCAAGAATTCAGTGACTGCACGTTGCGTCTGCGCAGGGTTCCATATTTTGCACTTTAACAACACAACCATTCAGTGCTAAGGCTTCCCACCAAATGGAACTAACAGTAGAGGAGAGTCTACTGAACAAGCCACATACCAGGACTGCCATTGGTTGAGGAGTTACAAAGGTAGAGGCATTACTTTTCATTCAACCCTCATACTATCCTTGTGGGAGGCTTCTCTCATGTCCCCGCATGGAGCTGACAGAAGGAGCTCATCCATTCTTTCCTTGGGTTGGATTTGGACTAGCAACCTTCAGGTCAGCAACCCAACCTTCAAGTCAGCAGTCCTGCTGGCACAAGGGTTTAACCCATTGCACCACCAAGGGTTCGCGGGGAAAGGGATGGTCTTTAGTGTATTCGCACTGGAACGACAAATGGAAGTTGTCATTGGGTTGCTGTGAGATTTTTTGGGCTGTATGGGCATGTTCCAGCTTCATTATCTCCTGGTGTTTCTCCTGCATCTGTGGCTAATGGCATCTTCAGAGACTCTGTTAGAAGTGAGGCAAGTGGGGTGCATTTACCGTATTTTTCGGCGTATAAGACGATTGGGCATATAAGACGGCCCCCAACCTTTTCCAGTTAAAATAGAGAGTTTGGGATATGCTTGGTATATAAGACTACTCCTCTTCCAACTCAGAGACTCTGTTAGAAGTGAGGCAAGTGGAGTGTATTTACCGTATTTTTGGCGTATAAGACAACTGGGCGTATAAGACGACCCCCAACCCTTTCCAGTTAAAATAGAGAGTTTGGTATATGCTTGGCGTATAAGACTACCCCTCTTCCAACACACACCAAATTTTAAACAAACTATCAGAGTGGTAGCACAAACACACCTCTTTCACCCAAAAAAGAAGACATCACCACATTCCTATATGAGTGCTGTCTCCGTGCAATGACTTTGCGCATTGCACGCTATAGATGAGGCATGGATTCACAGTCCCGGGCACCTCCAATATTAAAATAACTAGCTGTGCCCGGCCACGCGTTGCTGTGGCATCATCCTAAGTGAGTTTTTGTTTGTGGAGGCAAGTATGAATGTTGTAATTCGTCACCTTGATTAGCATTGAATGGGCTTGCAAATTCATAGCATGGTTGTTTCGTCCCTGGGGGAATCTTTTGTTGGGAGGTGTTAGGTGGCTCTGGTTGTTTCCTGTCTGGGATACCCTTATTGTCAGAATGTTGTTCTTTATTTACTGTCCTGGGAACCTGGTTTTGTTCATTTTGATGTTTCCCAGGAACCCAAACTATGTCTCGCTGTCCATTTGCGGTGGCCATTGAAGCCCTGCCCACGTGGTAATTTTTGGTTTTGAGGTTTTTTCTGTAATTTAGACCTGATTTTATAGGGTTTTTTGATGGAAAGACATGGATTGGATGACTATGTCTTTGGTGGTCAAATTTGGTATGATTTGGTCCAGTGGTTTTGTTGTTTACTCCATGGGAATTACGCACATTACATTTTTATACCTATAGATTAGGGGATATAATTTTTTTTAAACCCCTAGAAAGCTCTATAGGGAGTCAGGAGTTTCTTACATCTCCCATAAGTGTCCTCGAAGCTTGTGCAAACCAGTGCAGACCTTAAACAAACTTGTAGCACTTTATCTATGTTTGAATTCGCAACTTATGGTGTGCACTTTGCTATCTACTATTACAGCCTCACTGTTTTTAATTCTATTTTTAATAAGTATTTTTAAATTTTTGGTTAATGTGTAAAATGCTACTACTGGTACATGTTATTGTTTCTTGATGTATTGTACATTGTTATTGTTTTGTATCTGATATTTTTGTGAGCCGCCGGGGGAGATGGAGGCGGGATACAAATAAACTTATTATTATTATTATTATTATTATTATTATTATTATTATTATTATTATTATCTTGCCATTCCCATACAGTGACCTGTTGCTGTCCTTACCATTCTTGTACAGGTCCTGACATGTTGCCGATGAATTTACTTTTCTTTCAGTCGTTTTTTCCACCTTTCCTGCTTGACAGCCTCCCCGTAAATTGCCATTACGAATCCATCACTCTGAACGTTGCCATAACCCACACAAACAAACTCAAAGGTCAAGCCCAATATTCTGACCTTTGCAGCCGCGGATATGTTTTCTGGCTTCTCGCAGTTGCCTCTTTAGCAGACACACTCAGTCTTGGGTTTCTGTTCTGTTTATTCTTCAAGTTGTTGTGAAATCCTCTTGGTTTGATACTAGTATTGTGTGCTTTCGAGTTATTTATATATTTACTAGCTTGGGGACCCAGAGGTGCCCGGGTTATTAGAAGAAGGCATTGTTTGGTTTGGGATGTTAGGTAATTTCACTGAAGTTTGGTCCGGATCTCTTGTTAAGTGGGTTCAGTGCTGTCTGGATAAGGGTGAACTACAACTCTCCAGGCCAATGGAGACTCCACCACAGACATCAGAAGAGCTGCAAGGCCAAGAACAAGCCATGAGAGTCAAGACAAAGATCCACCCAGAGGAAAGGTGTTCTTACCAGACATCAAGGGAACCACTGACCGCAGAGGCAAACTGATGAAGAAGCACAACCTACAAACTATCTACAGACCCACCAAGAAAATCCAACCAATGCTACGGTCAGCGAAGGACAAGAGGGATCCTCTCTCTTCTGCAGGAGTCTACCGGATACCATGCAGCTGTGGACAAGTCTACATAGGGACCACCAAACGCAGCGCCCAAACAAGAGTCAAAGAACATGAAAGGCACTGCAGACTAATTCAACCAGAGAAATCAGCCATAGCAGAGCATTTGATGAACCAGCCTGGACACAGGATATTATTTGAGAACACAGAAATGCTGGACCATTCCAACAACTATCATGTCAGACGACACAGAGAAGCCATTGAAATCCACAAGCATGTGGACAACTTCAACAGAAAGGAAGAAACCATGAAAATGAACACAATCTGGCTACCAGTATTAAAAAACTCCAAAATCAAAACAGTGGATGGGAACAAACACTCTGAACAAAGGATGCCCCCAGACAAGAGACAAAACCTTTCCAATGCTAATTAGGGTGATTAACTGAAACATTAATGCTGGCTCCCAGTGACAAAGGACTCTTGCCACACCCTGGACTCTACACAGATATATATTCTTTCCTTTCCTTACTTAGTTTATCCATACCTCACAACCTCTGAGGATGCCTGCCATAGATGTGGGCGAAACGTCAGGAGAGAATACTTCTGGAACATGGCCACACAGCCCGAAAGACATACAACAACCCTGAACTCCCAGATTTCCAGGGCAATTGCCCCCAAACCCTGACAGTTTTCACAGTTGGCCATGTTGGGTCTGTGTGCCAAAATTAGTCCAGATCCATCATCAGCTGACTTCTGGGCTCTCTGGATAAGGGTGAACTACAACTCCCAGATCCGAGGTCAATCACCCACATACCAGACCTGTATGCACAGTTGGTCATGTTGGATCCGCATGCCAAGTTTGGTCCAGGTCTGACGTCTGGATCAAACTTGGTGCAGGGCTTTCTGAATGCAGGTGAACTATAAATCCCAAAACAAAGGTGCATTCCCACTAACCCCTGCAATATGTTCAGTTGGTCATGAAGTTTCTCTCTGGCAACTACAGGTGTTTGTGGAGGCAGGAGGCTGTCTGTGTAAGTGTAAAATTTTTCACTTTTATTGTGTGTATAGATTTATTTATTTATTTATTTATTTATTGACAGTATTTCTACTCCGCCCTTCTTTCTCATCCTGAAGTGGACTCAGGGCGGATCACAACGCACATATACATGGCAAACGTTCAATTCCATTAGACAGACGACATACAGGCATAGATACAGAGGCAATTTAACCTTTTCCAGATTCTGGCTTCATCAAGGTATACTTGACTCCAGCCATAAGGGGAGCTACCGCTTTTGGTTCAAAACTATTTAGTTGCTTGTGATTTCTTTTCTTTTTTTTATTTTATTTCCATTATTTGAAATGTATTTGCTGTACCAATGCTTTTGACACGAAATAAATAAATAAAGGGGAGCTACCGCGTCACCGTCCACTTGTGACACCGAGTCCTTGATGGAGAACTTCCTCATTCTTTCCACATACTGCTGGATGGTTTTATGGTGATGTGGATTTGCTAAATTAGCCTCCCCGCATAAAGCGGTACCTAAATTTCCTACTTGACAGATGCAACTGTCTTTCGGGTTGCTTAGGCGAACTGAACCCCACCAATGATGCATCTAAGGGCGGTATATAAATGTCGCAAATAAATAATTAAATAAATAAATAAAAATCTAGAGCACATTAGCCCAACATGACGAATTTTAAGTATTGATGGAGTTTCAAGGAGGTTAATCATGATGTGAATTGTAGTTCACCCACAACATTATGCATTTTGCAAAATTAAAAAATGACTGGGCAACACCCAAGCTAGTATCTAATATATCTATGCAGAGCAGCAGAGGACTTGGCATTTGGATAACAACCACAAAATAGTGACAGAACCCGCTTTTTGTTGTCTTTCTTTCTTTCATTCGTTCGTTCGTTCATTCTTTCTCCATCCTTTGGCTTCCTATTGAGATTTCTTCTACTTGTTCCAGAACGATCTGCCCAGCCATGGTTCAACCCATTGATCGCATATCTGTTCTTTTGCTTGTATTATGAGAACATCTATTCCCAGTTTGCAGATCCGATTCTGGAAAAAAAGAGAGAGTTCCCAGGCAGATCTGATAGTTTTTGCATCTCTCGTCTTCTTTCAGCCTCTTCCAAAGAATCTCTCTTTGAAGGCTGCAAAGTTCTGTCTCTCAGCGTGATTTTGCAGGAAGGAACACATTGGTCACATCCATCTGAGCTCTTCTTGTTCCTTGTGAGTCTTTTCCTTTTTGGACTTGGCCACGGAGACATCAGCATTTCGATGTCTGCATTCGTGAGCAGTCTTTTATCTTGGTTGGGCTTTGCTTCCTTGCTATTTCTGTTCTGTTTTCTTGCCTTGTTCTGTGGCCATCCTATAGCCAACTGGGTAGTCTTTCTTCCCTTTCTGAGGATGAATCCACACTTTAGATCGGATGCAGTTTGACACCACTTGAATTGCCATTTATTTATTATTATGTACTAGCTGTGCCCGGCCACATGTTGCTGTGGCAAAGTGGTGGTGGTATTGGTTAAAAATTGTTGTGTAATTTTTATTTGACATTATTTGTATTTTTTAATTAATTTTATTGTAAGTTATCTTTTTATTATATTTTATTATTTTCTTGTATTATTTTTAGTTATTTTCTGTTATTATAGTATTTTATTGTATTAATTATTAGTGTTTTTTATTATTTTTTATTGGGTTGCTAGGAGACCAAGTTGGAGGAGCTTAGCCTTCTAACTGGCAGCAATTGGATAAAAGCAATTATTCCTCTCTCTCTAATTAGGACTTTATTTTTCTTTTCTTTTTGTTGTATCAACCTAGAGGCATGGATGATGGGTTGTGTTGTCAAATTTCGAGGTTGGGGGGCCTGTAGTTTTGTTGTTTTGTGGGTCGCCATGATGCCATCACTCTTTTATATATATAATGTATTTGCAGTATTTATATTCCGCCCTTCTATCTCACCCCGAAGGGGACTCAGGGCGGATCGCAATGCACATATACATGGCAAGCATTCAATGCCATTATTAGACATACAAGGGTTGAATGAAAAATAATGCCTCCGCCTTCATAACTCCTCAGCAGATGGCAGTCCTGGTCTGCGGCAGGTCCTGGCATGTTCAGTAGACTCTCCTCTAAAGTTAGTTCCATTTGGCAGGAAGCCTTAGCATTGAATAGTTGTGTTGTTAAAGTGTGAAGTATGGAACTCTGCGCAGTATGGAACGTGCAGTCACTGAATTCTTCTGCAATTATTTTGTATTATGCAATTTATAAGCAACTTGTACATATCGTATTACAAACAAGGTCCAATAATCTTTTCCATCATGTAATAAAAAACATATAGTAACTAACCCCAACCAGAAATCAGTATGTCGCGGGAGAAAGAAAACATTTACTGTAACACAAGTCAAGACAAGAAAAAAAGGAAAAACAATTTGGCATAGATTCACAGTTGCTATATTATCTCTGTAACTTCCAGAGGTCTAGATGTGGTCCTCTTTATTTTTTCCATTTATTCATATATATATTTAAAAAAAATTGTTTAAAGTCCCAGGTCCTCCTTAGTCAAACTTTATGTGTATATTCATTTTTTTCTTTTAATAAATACTCTTTCATGGGTGTCCAATCTGTACTGTTTTGGGGGGTTCTATCCTGCACCAGCCTTTGAGTCAATAAGTCCATATTCATCACGTCCATCACTTTGTTGATCAATTTCTCCAAATTTCAAGCATAACCAACATTTCACAAGACTGTGTAGGTCACATGATTGCTTTGCCTGGCTGTCGAAGATCTGTGCACAATGGGTCCTGTGAGACCCCGGTTGCGTAAGCAGAGTGTCGACTTCTTCCATGACGGCTTTAGAAAACGTGTTCATTGTTGACAGAAATGTATCCAATGGTCTGGTGATTTTGTGGAAAAGTGAATAGTGGTAGTTCAAGAGCACATTCTAAGGATTATTTCTGCGTTTGCTTTATTAAAATATTCCCATCCAAACCCAAATAACGAAGGTGGAGGCATTACTTTTCATTCAACCCTCGTACTTCTATATTTTTGTAAACTGCCCTATTCAGTCATTCTCTGAATTCTTGAAAGTATATCATCCACATTTGGAAGAGCTTATAGGTATTTTCTCTTGAACGGGTTCCAATAAAATCATTAGGGGCATCGATACACATAGTGATCGGCCATACATTAAAAGCTGGTCGTTGGGACGTATTTCCCCATTTGCTCCGGATTGAGAATCCATCAGCTGCAAACCCTGCCGATATCTGGCCAACGTTTTGATAGCCGTCCTCTTTGTGAGATCGCAGCCGTTAATAATCGTTCAAAAATCCATTAAGTGGGCAAAGAAATATCGCTGCGCCTTGCTGTTTCTGACAAACGACTTTTAAACCATAAATACTGGGGAAGAATAATGGAGTTGGGTTAATTTTGATGCAGTTCTTTGTTTGTTATCGCCAGGCCCAAATTACGTCCAGAAATGGAATCCAATAAGACCTCTTTGCAGGGATTCGGTGCCCATTGTCTGGTCTACATTGTAGAAGTAACAAATACATTGTTATTGTTGTTGTTATGATGATGATAACTATTGCAGTTTCGCTTGGTTAAGAGCAAGGGAGGCTTTGAAAAAGAAAACACACTGCTAAGGGAGGGTAAGAGAAGAGAGAAATATATCATATATTTCAAGCAATTCCTTCAGGCTCCGTGGGGTGAAAACTTGTCTTATCTTCGAATATATACGGTATACTCGAAGATAAGTTGAAGTGCCATGGTTCAATACTATGTAATTTTCTGATCCTGGTTTGAAAATGTTGTATCATGTTTAATTGTGAGGTTATTTCAAAAGTAGTTATTCTACTCCAGAAACTTTGTTGTTTTTGTGACTGTCACAAACTAAGTTGAATCGGTAGAGACTCTATCAGATATTCAGTGAAAGATGAGAACATAATGTGCTTCAGGATGTTCCTCCAGCAAAGGTAAAGTTTTGATAGTTTGTCAACTTTTCCCATGTTTTTATGATAGAACCAATTAGGAAATGACACTGATAACCCTGGAACAAAAATCACATAACATAGTGTGATGGAAGTTATAGTTTGGTGAGGCACTGGCACGCATTGGGAGAGAAATCTTAAAGGCCTTGTGAAAGCTACAACTCCCAGGACTCTATAGCATCGGGCCATGGCAATGCTATGGAGTCACTAGGCTGTGGTTAGTACAGGAAATACAGGAAAAATAATACATGTAATAATAAATAGAGTAAAATAATAAATGCAATAATAATAATAAGATCAGAGTGAAATAATAAATGTATTAATAATAAAAATAGAGTAAAATAAATGTAATAGTAGCAACAATAATAGAGAAAAATAATAAATGTACCATATATTCTTGAGTATAAGCTGACCCAAATATAAGCCAACCAGGACCCCCACCCGAGTATAAGCTGAGGGGGGCTTTTTAGTCTTAAAAAAAGGGCTGAAAAACTAGGCTTATACTCTAGTATATACAATAACTATATACAGCCTAGCTTTTGGAACAAATGGCATGTTCGGAATATAATACGTTCATCCTGTATGTAAATTAACCAACTAACTCAATAAAAGCCATATTGTAATGGAGGGAAGGGGGAAAAATAGAGCCCACCATCGACGTTTTTACAGTAAGCCCCTGAATTTTCTCCTTGGCATTTGTAGACAAGCTCTTATTGGAACATTTGTTTTCCCCCTTTTTTATATTCTAATATATATGCATTAGACAGAAAATGACATTTAGAGTACAAAGGGGGGAAAACAAACGTTCCAATAACGCCTTGTGTACAATTGGCAAAGCGCAGAGAGGCTTACGTTTCGCCACGATTCGGGCTCCCCGCGCAAAGAATCATTGGCCGCCATTGAATCAAAGCTGGCATGCCATTTTTCTTTGCATTCTCCCTTCCGCCTGGCAAACGTGATGGATTTCTTCATCAGCATCGTATGCCACGCAGGCCGAGCCGATGCTGGTTTTACTCTGAAGTAAGTCCCATTCTGTGCAGTGGGATTGATGCTCTCGTCGTGCTAGGACTGGCAGCCACACTTTGCTCTTCCACAGATGGACTTCCTTTTCCTTTCTCTTATAAGGCAGACTCACTATTATTATTATTATTATTATTATCATTATTATTTATTTTATGACACAGCAAACAAGATAGACATGCTGGATTTTGTATCACAAAATCACAACTCGAACACTTCCCAAGTGTCTAGGACTGTGTGATGTATTATTATTATTATTATTATTATTATTATTATTACACAGCAAACAAGATAGATATGCTGGATTTCGTATCACAAACCACAAGTCGAACACTTCCCAAGTGTCTAGAACTGTGTGATGTATTTTCGGAGAATGCGCACAGATCCCAGTAGGGTGGCCTTTTGCAGTTGACAGATCGTAATTTTGTCAATGTCTATTGTTTCCAAATGCCGGCTGAGATCTTTTGGCACGGCACCCAGTGTGCCCATCACCACCAGGACCACCTGCACTGGTTTCTGCCAGAGTCTTTGGAGTTCAATCTTGAGGTCCTGATAGCGGCTGAGTTTTTCCCGTCTGCGCAGGGTTCCCTACTTCGCACTTTAACAACACAACCGTTCAATGCTCAGGCTTCCCAGTCTGCGCAGGGTTCCCTACTTCACACTTTAACAACACATCCGTTCAATGCTAAGGCTTCCCAGTCTGCGCAGGGTTCCATACTTCACACTTTAACAACACATCCGTTCAATGCTCAGGCTTCCCAGTCTGCGCAGGGTTCCATACTTCACACTTTAACAACACATCCGTTCAATGCTCAGGCTTCCCAGTCTGCGCAGGGTTCCATACTTCACACTTTAACAACACATCCGTTCAATGCTCAGGCTTCCCCGTCTGCGCAGGGTTCCATACTTCACACTTTAACAACACATCCGTTCAATGCTAAGGCTTCCCAGTCTTCTCAGGGTTCCATACTTCACACTTTAACAACACAACCGTTCAATGCTAAGGCTTCTCCGTCTGCGCAGGGTTCCATACTTCACACTTTAACAACACAACCGTTCAATGCTAAGGCTTCGGAACTGTAGAGGAGAGTCTCCTGAACAAGCCAGTATCTGCCGCAGACCAGGACTGCCATCTGTCGAGGAGTTACAAAGGTGGAGGCATTACTTTTCATTCAACCCTCGTATAATCTTCAATAAACAGCTTGCTTTGCTTATATTCTGGGCCTGCAGTGTGGTTTGAGGTGCCTCTGCAACCTAGTTGTGCAACAAGAATCATCAGAAAGCAAAGGCGTTCCTCTCTCAGCCCAAATGTGGACAATGTTCCGATTTTGGGAGCATTTCAGATTTTGGAAATCCAAATAAGAGATGCTGAGCCTGTCTCTAGTAAACACCCGACAGTCATTAAAAGTTGCTTGTTTAACTTTCTCGGCGCTGGTTCTTGACCCGCTGCATTATTCAGAGCTCCTTTTTGAATTATTTTGGGAAATCGGCCCCGAGATTCCGGCGGCCGACAATGGGAAGCGGAATTAAATTGCATCCTCCTTTGAAACGTCTCCGCCTGCATCCTCCTGAACTCCGTGCCCTCCACCATTAGACAAAATATCTTTGTCTATATATGTTGGTTTTTTCCCCCTTTCCTTTTGGCACCTATTATTCCATTTCTTAGCGTGAGCCCTCACAGCGCCGTGGACGTTGGGCAAAGGAAGCTTGTTAGCCAGCAAAGCCCCTTTTTGCAAGAATCCGTCCTTTGTGCTCGCCGAGAACGAGAAGCAAATCTCTCCAATTGACTCAAGAGAGGGTTTGTTCCCATTCTCTGCGCATTCTTCTCCTTTCTTTCCTTTCTTTCCTGCTTCAAATGACAGCAGCAAACATGTCATAACCATCTTAGCAATAAGAATTAATGAGGATGGAATATATATATATATATATACACACACACACACTCACTCACACACAAAGGCACATTTTCAAGGAGGCGTTATTAAATTCGCCGGCGAGGAACCCGAGTTAAGTTGGATTTCCCTATTAACACAATTGAGAATGTAATGAGCTTCTTAATTTATGACTCCGGCAGGTTCCTCTGATTTGAATTATAAAACTATCATCCCCGCTACATTCTAATTGCCCAAGTGTGTCTGAAGATGACAGTTTGTTTAGCTTTCATTCCAGCATCTCATCTAAATAAATTAGCCAAACAGCCGACAAGGCTCTGCCGCGAGTCATTGCGAGCTGCGTGAACAAATGGATTTTCAAGAAACGGATTGAGAATCCAAGCTATTAAAATAAGGAGAGTCAAGTTGCGGATGTCTCGGACCTCGGGACATTGTTATGAGGAGGCCTTCATAGAATTTGCAAATGCTTTTGTTCTCATATATTATTTACTAGCTTGGGGACCCGAGTTATTTGAGAAAGGCATTGTTTACCTGTGTTCCAAGTTTAGTCTAGATCCAGTGTCAGCTGGGTCCAGTTGATGCAGGGAACTACAACTCCCATATGCAAGTCCCATCGTCCATGGTCTATAATCCAGCGCCAGGATGTAGAGTAGGTCATGTGGGCTCTATGTGCCAAGTTTGGTTTTGATCAGTCATTGGTGAGGGTTGCAGTGCTCTCAGGAAGTGAGTGAAGATACTGCAAGTCCCATCATCCATGGTCCATCCCCCCCTAAAACAGCGCTAGGATGTAGAGTAGGCTATGTGGGCTCGATGTGCCAAGTTTGGTTTTGATCAGTCATTGGTGGGGGTCGTAGTGCTCTCAGGAAGTGAGTGAAGGTACTTCAAGTCCCATCATCCATGGTCCATCCCCCCTAAAACAGCGCTAGGATGTAGAGTAGGCTATGTGGGCTCTATGTGCCAAGTTTGGTTTTGATCAGTCATTGGTGGGGGTCGTAGTGCTCTCAGGAAGTGAGTGAAGGTACTTCAAGTCCCATCATCCATGGTCCATCCCCCCTAAAACAGCGCTAGGATGTAGAGTAGGCTATGTGGGCTCTATGTGCCAAGTTTGGTTTTGATCAGTCATTGGTGAGGGTTGCAGTGCTCTCAGGAAGTGAGTGAAGATACTGCAAGTCCCATCATCCATGGTCCATCCCCCCCCTAAAACAGCGCTAGGATGTAGAGTAGGCTATGTGGGCTCGATGTGCCAAGTTTGGTTTTGATCAGTCATTGGTGAGGGTTGCAGTGCTCTCAGGAAGTGAGTGAAGATACTGCAAGTCCCATCATCCATGGTCCATCCCCCCCTAAAACAGCGCTAGGATGTAGAGTAGGCTATGTGGGCTCAATGTGCCAAGTTTGGTTTTGATCAGTCATTGGTGAGGGTTGCAGTGCTCTCAGGAAGTGAGTGAAGATACTGCAAGTCCCATCATCCATGGTCCATCCCCCCCTAAAACAGCGCTAGGATGTAGAGTAGGCTATGTGGGCTCAATGTGCCAAGTTTGGTTTTGATCAGTCATTGGTGGGGGTCGTAGTGCTCTCAGGAAGTGAGTGAAGGTACTTCAAGTCCCATCATCCATGGTCCATCCCCCCTAAAACAGCGCTAGGATGTAGAGTAGGCTATGTGGGCTCGATGTGCCAAGTTTGGTTTTGATCAGTCATTGGTGAGGGTTGCAGTGCTCTCAGGAAGTGAGTGAAGATACTGCAAGTCCCATCATCCATGGTCCATCCCCCCCTAAAACAGCGCTAGGATGTAGAGTAGGCTATGTGGGCTCTATGTGCCAAGTTTGGTTTTGATCAGTCATTGGTGAGGGTTGCAGTGCTCTCAGGAAGTGAGTGAAGATACTGCAAGTCCCATCATCCATGGTCCATCCCCCCCTAAAACAGCGCTAGGATGTAGAGTAGGCTATGTGGGCTCAATGTGCCAAGTTTGGTTTTGATCAGTCATTGGTGGGGGTCGTAGTGCTCTCAGGAAGTGAGTGAAGGTACTTCAAGTCCCATCATCCATGGTCCATCCCCCCTAAAACAGCGCTAGGATGTAGAGTAGGCTATGTGGGCTCGATGTGTCAAGTTTGGTTTTGATCAGTCATTGGTGAGGGTTGCAGTGCTCTCAGGAAGTGAGTGAAGATACTGCAAGTCCCATCATCCATGGTCCATCCTCCCCAAGTGTTCAACTTGTGATCCTGTGATATGAAACCCAGCGTAAACATCTTGTTTGCTGTGTCATACTCTGCCTTTGTGTCAATAATCATAATAATACACAGTCACTATCCAGGTGCTTTCAATATATCACATGTTCAATGTGTTGTCGAAGGCTTTCATGGCCGGAATCACTGAGTTGTTTTGAGTCTTCCAGGCTCTATGGCCATGTTCTAGAAGCATTCTCTCCTGACGTTTTGCCCACCACATCCATGCCTGCCATAGTTGTGGGCAAACGTCAGTAGAGAATGCTTCATTTGGAATGGAGATGAGGCTGGCAGAAACCTCTGGGCCTGGCCAGGGCCATTTGTCACTTCCAGACTTGCTAGCGATGTGGGATTATAAAAGAGACCATTCTAAAGGTTAAAGATGCGTCTGCTGCTTCTGAGCGCGATCGGGGATGGAGATTGATGGCCTCCGCTCGGGGAGAATAAACCTGCATCAGGCGGAGGCAGAAAAGGCCGGCTGCTCTTGACTGCTGCCAGTTGCCGTGCTCTGGGTCTGTGTTCGAAGACCCATCTGGGGATGTCTGGGAGTGAAGACATCTCTCTCTTTCTTCTTCTCAATGCGCCCTTGCATCTGCCTTGTGGAAGGAAACCTCTGCATTTTATCATAGCCACAGGCTGAGCACATTAAACCAGTCAGACCACTCTGCAAACAGCGAAAGTGGCACCAACCAAGAATGACAACTTCGTTGATTTATATCTGCTGAAACTCAGCGGCACTGAAGCTTTATTTACAGTGCTAATTGACCAAAGCTGTCAGAACACATGTTGTATCCACACGACCAAACATGGAACATGTATGTCTCTCTCAAAGTCCGTTCTCTATACACTGAAGCACCTCCTCTGCATTACACAGCCCGTGATGTATCTTCCTGTCACGTAGCACAAACGGAAGTCTTTGTTCATTTGCCCTTCCAGCAATCAATCAAGGCTCGCTACAATTAACCTCTTGAATGCTTGCTGGAACGAAATACATATAATTTCAAAGCAACAATAGATTAACCATTTCACTCCATATCACAAAAACACTAACACAAGGGATGTCCCAAAACAGCTAATTCTACCTGAACAAACACTTGCAGCTTCCAACAGGATCTCAGCTTGAATGAATATATACTGTAGTTGTTTTTCTTAATCTGTTTATCCTATTATGCTTATGTTATTGATGTTCTCTGATAGCTGTTTATGTGATTGTAATATGTTGTGAGGGAGAAAAGCGGGATGTAAAGATTTATTATTATTATTATTATTATTATTATTATTATTATTATTATTATTATTACTATGAGGGTTGAATGAAAAGTAATGCCTCCCCCTTCGTAACTCCTCAATAGATGGCAGTCCTGGTCTGCGGCACATCCTGGCTTGTTCAGTAGACTCTCCTCTACAGTTCCATTTGACGGGAAGCCTTAGCATTGAATGGTTGTGTTGTTTAAGTGCGAAGTATGGAACCCTGCGCTGATGGTTCCATTTGGCGGGAAGCCTTAGGATTGAACGGTTGTGTTGTTAAAATGCAAAGTAT